>NW_024090905.1:0-24147 GCF_014356525.2 Nilaparvata lugens
AAATTTCATGAAATCTATTACTGCGTTTCGCCGTAAATGCGCAACTATTAATAGAAATGCCAAACCGTCGACTTGAATCTCAATAAAAAAAACAAAAGTACTTAGATATTGTTTCAATCTTTTTTATATGAGAATACAATATCTCAATTTTTTTCCATGCAGTCTTGAAAATACATCAGACCAATGGCGACCCCCATTACTCTGATAAAGTCGATTTTTGAAATTTCGTTGCAGTATATGAATGGCGTCGCGAATGTTGTTCTTGAGGTGTGCTATGGTCCGTGGTCGATCGACATAAACCAGGAATTTCAAATAACCCCATAAAAGTCGCATTGAGGAAACGCATGTGAAAATGAGCCTTGTCAAATGACCGCGTCTTGAGGCAGGTTGTCAATCAGCATATCACATGCATTTTGACGGGCAACAAAATCGCGTTTAGTCAATTCTTGAACAACAGCCAATTTATAGGGATGAAGTTGAAGGTCTTCATGGAAAATTCGTTGAACAGTGGAGTCAAAAATTGCATTAGCAGCTACGTGTTTGCGAGCTGAACGCCGGGGAAAACGCACACCTGACTGCCTCACTCTTTCAATATTTTCTGGAGTTCTGATGGTTCGTTGAAGTCCATTTCAGGGCTTAGCGACACTTCCACACTCCTGAAATGAGTTAACCCACGACAGAATCGAATTATGGCCAGGAACGAGTCTGTGGGGAGTAATTTCAAATCGAGCAGGAAGGTGATCGACCATTAGAAAAATACAAGGAGGGGTTCAAGTCTATTCATAGGAGGACGGTCGAGGGCAGCATCGGCGGACTGAGGCCAAACCCAGTTTCTGGGGGGTATCCACCCCAAATAAATGCCGAAGGGAAGAGCCTACTCAGAAGAACCCGCACCATCCTCGCGCAACTGAGATCAGGCTATTCTGTGATTCTGAACAGTTACATGTCCAGAATCGCGGAGGATGTGACCGATGTCTGTTCTGACTGTGGTAATGGACCCCACACCACGGACCATCTTTTTAGTTGCCCCACGAAGCCGACAAATTTAACAACCGCCAGCCTCTGGACCGACCCTTGCGGGGTGGCCCGCTTCCTGGGCCTTGAGACGGAGGAATGGTGATACGGCGGGGTCCTGAGTTGCTACAACAACAGCAACCATTAGAAAAGAAGCTCCCAACTGCGAAGGCCGCTGCTCTCTGGACCGGATCATGATGGCTATTTACTTGAGGGAGGATAAATTTGAGAACTTCCCCCTCCAGATGCGCCCCCTCCTGCCCCTCTACAAGACTAATTCAACGCACGGGAATTTTCTCAAATAAGTAAGTTTCTCTGGCGCATTTTAAAGGTTTATGCAGGTAGCATAAACACTTTTAGTTTTGACCAGAAAGATACAAATTTAAAGGGAATCTAGCGACAGATATGTGCGATTGCATGTCAAGAGCTGACTCACTATTACCCTATCAAAAACGATGCATGTGTGATAAGGGTCTAGAGGAGAACGCACACAGCTACAGATAGACATAGGCAGACAGATGTAGAAAAAATCAAACTTCTGCATACAGACGTGAAAACCTGGAGAATGATTTTCCTCAGTCTGTCTGCATACGTCCGTCTGTTGCTGTATGCATTTGCCTTAATGCCTATCTCATTTTTTCACGATTCTGTGACACTAGTCTGTATAAAATGAGTTGAGACTTGGCCCTCCACTCTAGGGAATTAGAGCGCTGCCAATTCGTGTAAAATTTCGTCTTTCTCAAATTTTTAATCCAACCACAGAATTTTAATGTAGAATATCATCCCCGATATTCCAGTAGAAGTTTCAGGGTTGAACGATTAGAAGGGAATTTAATTTTTTTGTAAAAATTAACATCGCGAAAATATGTTTTTCCTCCACCTACTGTCCAAAGTACTTACTTTTCACTCTAGATATACAAATAGCTATTGATATTGTTATTGAGGATAATACTCTTCATGTCTCATTAGAACTAGTAACACCCAAGTCCTTGAGTTTCATCATCTGTAGATGACGTATCTCTAGATATACAAATAACTATTTTTAATTACTTCTCTCAGAATTAGAGGATATCGGTATAGTTAAGAACTTTATCGCCAAAATATGCTCTTCAGACTGCTTTTGACAGTTGGGAAAATATTTTCTAATATCTCTGAGAAACTTCGTCGCTCTCACCAATTACTTGTCTTTTGAAACAAAAAGTTTCTAACATGTCGACAATTTCATGTTTCCTGGTCCAGACACCAATAGAAAAGATACATTCTCCCCGTTATTTTGAAATAAAATTCTTACTTATTACGATATCTCATAGAGAAAGTGTTGAAAGAAAAACATATTTTCGCGATCTTTTCAATTTTATCAGAAAAATTCAATTCCCTTCGTCAACCCTGAAACTTTTTCAGCACTACCGGAATATCGGGGATGATATTCTACTAACAATTCTGTGGTTAGATTAGAGATTTGAGAAATCGCAATTTTACACGAATTGGCAATGTTGTAATTTTCTCGGATAGAGGGCCAAGTCCCAACTTCATTTATATAATATAGAAATAATTATATAGTACATTTTTACATAATCTCTACTAGTTTCAGCGTTTATGCCGTTTTAAAGTGTTATTATTTATAAATATGTAGTTATTTCTATATTAATTGAACAATTCAAGTAGCCCAATTTAAATAATGTATTAATAACATAATAATTTATAATCGTTGTATCTGATTTCCTGTACAGTTACCGTGTATGGTGATATATCACCGATCCATTTATAGTAATAAAATTATTGGTATCTTCAATATTTTCTTCTTCTTCCCCTCCCTTCTTTTTTTCTACCTATTCTCCTCGTTCATCTTCTTTCAACAGAAGTAGAGTGGGTGTAAAAAGGAGGAGATTATGATAATACTATGTCTCAACTTGAGTACGTACTTAACAGTTTGCTTTTATCAGAGTACCGTACCTATGCAATTAGCATGACAGTTTTTAGAAAAACTAACTGGCAGCATTGAATGAGTGGTAAGCGTTGTGGTTTCTATAAATAATTTGACAGTATAAAGTGAATTTCACCTTAGTACTGACATCATTGTCATCGAAATTGAGTTTGCATATTTCAATTTCAATTATTCGGTATCGTCTCAAGCTCTCAACTGTACGGGTAGCGAATATGTAGAGTAAAATCTGATTCACTATTAGCATTGAATTCAGCTTCGCTTAACAAATATAATGATAATTCGGAACTCAGTTGGAAACTGTGCTGTTTGTTGTTAGATAGAGTGACCTGGTGAATTCAATTCTTTTTTCAAACTCTGAAACATCTTCGGATTCAGTTGGAAGTGAAGTGTCTGAATTCTCGATTCAAAGTGCCTGGTGAATTTCGTTCCGTTTCAAAATCAGAAACCTTTTAGAATATTTGAGATTTATTTGGAGGTGGTTTGTCTGTATTTGGGCAGATTTCGTTATTTTTTTGAAATCCAACATTCTCAAGAAAATCGACACATGGGCTCGACTGCAGGATGGCTGTTTCCCGAGATTCTGGAGGTGATCTTCTCGAATCTCGAACTGAGGGATTTGGTGGCCTGCAGTGGCGTGAATCGAACCTGGAACGAGGCAGCTAACAACGCCAAGCTGTGGAGAAAATTCGTGAGTAAGAAAGATCTCAGCTGGCTGCCAACTAATATGAAATGTGAGTTGCATTCCTCCTCCTCATCTTCCTCCTCCTTCACAACTGATCAAAATTCAAATGCATGCCTCGATCAGGGTTCGTCATCCACTTTACCAGCATCCAATCCTTACAGACAGATCATTCAACAACGAAATCAAATGAAACACAACTGGACCAACGGTTTTATCACAGAATGCCACTTGGATAAGACAGAATATGGTCTCACATACAAGGATTTCGAAGACACTTGCAGAGTAGAGTACCCATCAAATACGCCACAAGACTGCATCTACTACCCTGTATTAAAGAAGCATGAAAATGGGGAAAAATTCCTAATTTTATTCAGAATCGAATCGGAGTTGAAGGTTGTTTGTAAGTTGTCAGTAGACTTTGAGATATATAGTGTTCTCATGTTCTGTGTAATGAGAGACTACATAGTGTGGCTTAGGGATGACGGAGTATTACAATATTATTTTTCTCTCAACATGTGACAAGTGTGATTCTTCATTCAAGGACTGTAAAGCTGCGTACACATATTCGCGCTTCCAACCCGCACCGAGCACGCTCCTCCCTCGTACCACCCTCGTACCGCCCTCGTACCACCATCGAACCACAGTCGCTCCGCCCCCGCTCTGCAGTCATGAACGTTACGGAAGATGTTAGATCTGCTCGCGTTCCCCGGTCGAACCACTGTTGCTCCCCGGTCGATCATCAATCGCTCTGCTGGAGTGACGTTCGGTTGCGGAGCAGAGCGAAAGTCTGTACGCACCTTATGGTGCAAACTTTGGAAACATTGAACATTCCCATCGTCGAATATGCATTGATTGGTCCCATATATAGTTATTACCTCAGCATGGACACTAACCACATAGTAGTTTCTACATGTGAAACCCTCCGTGTGTGGAATAAGAAATCTCTTCAATTAATACTTTCACGTTCTTCAGCCTCTAACTCTAATAAACCTGATTTATCGTTTGATGGTGACTATTCTGTATGCTTAGATCATGGATACTTAATTAAATGCTACTCCAAATATTTGAAAGGTCGGCCTATAGCGCTGATTACAGAGTATAACTTGGAAGCTAAGAGGAAGAAACGAACCATACTTCTTCAAATGGAAGCACTCATTCACAAAGTCGAATGCTTTGGAGACCTTGTTGTGACTAGTTATCTAGAGGAAGAAGGAAAATCATCTACAAATGTTTACCAAGTGCGTCAAAAGTATAACCTGAGAATAGTTATTTGTGCAACTAGTGCGCAAAGTGTCAGTTTGCTGCACCGAAAGAAACGTTTACGCCCGAGCCGTAGGCGAGGGCGGAATGGTTTCTTGAGTGCAGCAGAGGAACTTTGCGCACGTATTTCACATTAAGTTTTTCCTACAGTTACCAGTGAATATGAAAAGTGGGTAATTATGGGTAAAATTGCCTGAAATGCATCAAATGTTTTTCTGTGTAATTTTATTATTGATAAAAACCTTAATCCTAAAATCCTAAAGTCCTCGTTGTCCTTGGTTATAATATATACTTAATAATAATTAGCGCGTTGTGCTTGGTTGCACCTCTGCTCACTATAGCAGCCACAGCAGTCACTGTTACCAACTTCATTTTGATTTTGCTGCACTGTTGCTCCATATACCTACTAAGTATTTTGCGTTGCCATGTTGCAAATCTGGAGTGCAGAAAAAATTTTCCCGCACTAGAGCGGAAAAGTGATTCTTTGCGTTCTGTAATCAGTGCAGCAATGGCCACTTTTCAACGTAACTGTAGGAAAAAATAATCTTCTCCTATTACTGTGATGACGATGATATTCACATGACGATGTACGATTTTGTCGGAAACTCATTTCTGATCTACCATTTGCAGCGAGGCTATTATCAAGAAATCGAGCTGTCAACTGGTGTCAAACGTCCTCTGCGTCGACTTCCCACTAATTGTCGATGGGTTGTCAACTTATTCGATAATCTGGCCGTGATACAAAGGGGCGAGTACCTAGAAGTTTGGGATTGGAAGAATAATTCCATATGTCACGTCCTGTATGATGATCATGATAAAAAGCAATATGCACCCATTTTAGAGTTTACTACTGGAAAATGGCTGATGACTAGCAGTAACAATCACAATTCGGAGCCCGCTATAAAAGTTTATAGGTGTAAGTGAGTTGGTATGAGTTATAAACAAATAGTATTTGAGCTTAGAGTAGAGGGTGAGCATAAATTATTAAAAAAAAATCATAGGTGAATAAAAGAATAACGAATAAATGTAGTTACATGAATATTGATCTATTGAAATAGTTATTTGTATATCTAGGGTGAAAAGTACTGTTTTTTCTCCTATCTTTCTACACTGCCATTATAACGTGGACATCACTATAGCTCGACTCAAATCGTACAACTTCAGTCGAGGATACTCCAGTCTCTCCACCTCAAGACGTTTTTTCTCATAGTCACTACTTCAGTTCCATGCTACTCCATTTTCTAACCTTACTTTATAAAACATACGTATAAGATCTATTTCGTCACTACTTAGCATGTAACAAATTTTATAATAATTATTATGAATATAATTGTCTTATCTAATAATTATTATTTTCTTATCTAAAATGATAAAACATCACTTTCATAAAGCATAACCTCACCTTCATTAAGGCTGTTCAGTAATTATAGTACTTAACGTAACAAGTCCGGTAACGATAATTTACCGCATAAGTATGATTGTTTCTGCCCGAAACGTAGTTGAGGGCAGAATTATCATACGAATGCGGTAAATACGTTACCGTACAAGTTACGTGCAATATTTTTTGTCATACTTATCTGAGAAAGAATAATATTGCTGAGAAACAGAAACCATTACCTGCTGCTGTTCGAGCTACTGCATTCTATAAACATGACCTAGCCCGTAGCGCCTAGTTCATAACAGACAGACCCTTCGAGCTCAAATAAAATGATAAAGGCCTAAATTATAAGATTTCAGATGAGTTCTTATAACTTGAAAATCCTTAAATGAGTTCTTTAATTATTTGAGTTAGTATATTAATTACTCAGATGTTATTAGGACTCAGTAGAGTCCTAACATACTCGACTGTAAGAGAACATAATGATCTCTTTACAGTATAGTATGCTGTAATGAAAATCACATGTTTTCTTGTTCTGCAAACAGCTGTTTACCGGCTTGATTTAATGCATGGAAAACAGCTGCAATTGAGTAAGTATGACAAAAACCATTTTATTTTTATTTAAATTGGATAATCTATTATTGTTAAGCTCATTAAAAGAGTGAGAAAAAGTAGCAACTGAAATTTTAAGTGGTCTAATAAGCGAGTTATGGGTTATTGAAGTACTAAACTCCATTTTCTTTCCAGATCATAAACGGTTTCGAATTTTCCATTGGATTTTTTTAATACATTGAGTATTATCATTGGCTTTGTCCTAGAATGCGTTTTTCGCGATTAATGCCAAAATAAACAAGTTATCGAATTTACAAAAAAATGTTAATTTTTTATTTATGAATGATATGGGGAATAAAATGTTTTAGTTTGGAAAGATTATTTTTTTTTGAATTTTTATGAGAAGTTCTAATAATATAGTCGAAACCGTTTATAATCTGGAAAGTTAGCACTTCAACAACCCTAACTTGCTTATTACACCACTTGAAAATTTCAGTTGCCAATTTTTCTCTCTCTTATAATGATGTTAACAGTTATATTGAAAAAGATTATCCAATTTAAATAATAAAAAAAGTGTAACGAACAGCCTTAAAAATGCACGGTACTACGCAACTCAAGTCGAGACTCGACCAAAATGTCTAGTCGACGCTCGACTCAGTCTCACAGTCGTGAAGTCGCGGGTAATAGAATCGACTGGTCTGAGTGTCACCATTTGAAAACACAAGCTGTGTCGAGAAGAATTATTGCTATTTATTAGCAAACATCATGGTCATTATTGTTATGAGTAGTAAAATCTATCAATGCTCTTATTATTATTCTAAATAAGTTTATATTTGATAAACAAGGAAAATTATAATCATTTTTGTTTCAAAGTTCCAGTTAGTGAGAAGTTGATAGGAATAGTGCGTGCTGATACAGTCCTTTTTGAAAAATTGATATATCAACTGTTGGACAAGAAATTAACTCATTGAAATATACTGTTCCCACTGTCGCAGTCTCTTCTCGACTTGAGTCGCGTAAGTGTGAGTTGAGCCTTGGACCTCTCTTTAAGAAAATGCACAAGGGAAATTATAATAATTTTTGTTTCAAAGTTCCAGTTAGTGAAAAGTTGATAGGACTGGTGCGTGCTGATACAGTCCTTTTTGGAAACTGATATATCAACTGTTGAACAAGAAATTAACTCATTGGAATATACTCTGTTCCCACTGTCGCAGTCTCTTCTCGACTTGAGTCGCGTAAGTGTGAGTTGAGTCTTGGACCTCTCTTCAAGAGAATGCACAAGGGAAATTATAATAATTTTTGTTTTAAAGTTCCAGTTAGTAAAAGGTTGATAGGACTGGTGCGTGCTGATACAGTCCTTTTTTGGAAACTGATATATCAACTGTTGAACAAGAAATTAACTTATTGATATATACTCTGTTCCCACTGTCGCAGTCTCTTCTCGACTTGAGTCGCGTAAGTGTGAGTTGAGCCTTGGACCTTTCTATAGGAAAATGAACAAGGAATTACCTTTGAAAACACTGGTAACATCGTTCCACGAGAGTTGACTGAGGATGTCGACGTTGCCATTGTAGAGCGCTTCGGTGGCCAGATGTGCCGCCTTCAGGCCTTCCTCACCGTGCACCAGGGTGGTCACCTTGTCAGCCAGTCTCTTCTGCGCCAGCCACAGTTCAGGCCTTGTTTGGTGCTAACAACAACACAAAATTCATAGTCATGAATGCTTTTCAAAAGCCTTAACTACCTCAACTTAACATTAGACAATAGATTGCATCTCTATACTTAATTTTTTGAATTCACTTAATTCAAATATTTTTATTCAACAAATGTACAGATACATTGAATAACGTCATATATAATAAATCATCAAAACAGTCAATAAGAAATTCATTACAATCAAATATGTAAAAATTCTTCAAATGAATATAAGGACAATCCAATGAAGATGCTTGATCAAGACTTGACCTAACCTAACCGATTCAATTGAATTGATTTCATGTTCTTATATTTAATAGTTAAATTAATCTGCAATCCGTACAAGAGATTGTTCAATTAAAAATTCGGAGAGAAAATGTTGGAGAGTAGTTTCATAGAGAAGAAAATGCATAAGAAGATATCGTATAGTAGGGCGTCCATGTTCCAAATTTCACTGTCAACTCAAGTGTAGGGTTGTGTGGCAGAGAGGACCAGGAGTCCTAACTCCGCCCTAATAAAGGCAAATAATCAATCAATCAATCAAGCCTATAGTCCTATAGTGAGGTCCACGTTATAATGACAGTGGAGAAAGATAGGATAAAAACGTTGCCGATCCTCTGTCTTGTCATGCCTTCTATAGACGGTAGCTGATACAGGTTTATTGATGTAATATTAACGGTTCATTCTCGTTTAAAATAATCAATTATTTTATTAAGCAAGAAATTATATTTTTCAATAATTTCATAATAAATATGAAAATATTGTTAATAATTATTAATTCTACATTGCTACAAGACTATCTGGCAACAGAACAAAGCGAGAAAGAGATAGCGCTATCCGCTTTGTTGAATGATAGACAAGGATAGCAATACAATTGCTAATCAAACACTGCCATTATAACGTGGACCTCAATATAACCAATGCGATGGAATTGATTTCATGTTCTTATCTTCAATCCTTACAAGAGATTTTTTATTAAAAAATCGAATAGATAATTTTGGAGAGTAGTTTCATAAAGAAAAAATTTCATAAGAAGATGTCCCATGGTATAGGGTGTTCATGTTCCAAATTTCACTGTTAACTCAAGCCTTTTGTATAGCAGTTCTTTTTCGTGAAGCTATGTGACGCTGGTAGTCTCTCATATTGTGACGTGAAATTTGGAACATGGAAACTGACTTTATAAAGTGATTGAAAACACACATTTTTTATTGTACACATCCATTTTATAAGATTTGTACACAGGACTACAGATTCGTGTTGAAACTAACACATTTTCAGCTTTACATATTTAAATATCCAATGACGTGATCAAGGCCAGGTAGATCGTGGATAGATCGTGCCAAGAACATCTATAAAAGCGAAATGGCACTGACTGACTGACTGACTGACACTCACTCACTCACTCACTCATTCACTCACTCGCAGAACTAAAAATCTACCGGACCAAAAACGTTCAAATTTGGTAGGTATGTTTAGTTGGCCCCTTAGAGGCGCACTAAGAACGTATTTGGGAAAATTTCCAAAGATACGCCCAAAATCTGCGTTTTTAGCGTTTACTCAGCTTTATCGAGAATAAATGAACAGAAAATGTTCAAATTTAGTACAGAAGCTCAGCTAGGGTGTAATAATGTTGTGTTAGAAGGAATTTGCAATAACGTCAAAGATACGCCCAAAATTAGCGTTTTTGATTTTTCTCAGATTTATCGAGAACAAATGAACAGAAATTGTTCAAATTTAGTACAGAAGCTAAGCTAGGGTGTAATAATGTTGTGTTAGAAGGAATTTGAAATAACGCCAATGATGCGCCCAAAATCAGCGTTTTTCTCAGCTTTTCTGCGTTTTCCCAGTACTTTGACTTTCTGAAGGAATGTAGCATGCTCAAATGAAAAATGCAGGCGAGCGGAGCGTGCCCGCTGATCTCATTTTTGGACGATCCAGTCGGGGGTCCAGGGGGCGGAGCCCCCTGGCTAGACGGATATGGCGAGCGAAGCGAGCCTGACGGCTAGTATTACATAAACTATAGGTAGCATTACAGTCCAGCAAAGTTTTAATCAAAAATATACCTGGCAATCAAAAAGTCTCTCCGCAGTACCTGCGTTCTGTTTTAGCTGAAGATTGTGTTCTGTTTAGAAACCCGTTCGACAGGTTACTCCCACTTTTCCCCCCCTCTACTGTAATGAATGTACACGAAAGTTTAATAGATTAACACCTTGCTATTGTTATAAATACTTGTTTTTGAGTTATGGAGTGTTTTTTTAGTATATAGTTCACTGCGGAGGGACTTCTTGATCACCCTGTACTATAACTGCGAAAGAAGCCACTTCCAATGATAGTACATCTTGATAATGAGTTCTTGAATACATTGAGTGGGCCCGCCTTAACTGAGTTTGGCAGGCAGTTGAACATTCGCACAGCCAACCTGGAAAACTTTCCTTCACTCTTGACAGGCGACAGCGCGGCACATCCAAGTTGACCCTCCCTCGAGTTCCATGTGAATGCACTTCCTCTCTTCTGGTGTAAAGATGTACTGGTTTCAAAACGAGACTGCAGTACAAATCTAATAAACGTGGATGTGACAAAAAGAAGACTGTGTGTTTTCAGTTATGGAGATATTCCTATTCAACACATTTTATCTATAACGTTGATATCACTATACTAACCTTCCTGCAAACATCACCAATCAACTAGACCGAGTCGATTATTTATCAGTTCTAGAGCATACTTTAGACTCTACTAACCTTCCTGCAAACATCGCCGATCGACTCGACCAAGTCGAAAATGAAGTGCTTGAGTAGAACTTAATCAGTTCTGGAGCATACTTTAGACTGTACTAACCTTCCTGCAGACATCGCCGATAGACTAAACCGAGTCGAACTTCATCAGTTCTAGAGCATACTTTAGACTCTACTAACCTTCCTGCAAACATCGCCGATCAATCGAGTTGAACTTTATCAGTTCTAGAGCATACTTTAGACTCTACTAACCTTCCTGCAAACATCGCCGATCGACCGAGTTGAACTTTATCAGTTCTAGAGCATAATTTATACTCTACTAACCGTCCTGAAAACATCGCCGATCGACTCGACCAAGTCTAAAATGGAGTGCTTGAGTAGAACTTAATCAGTTCTGGAGCATACTTTAGACTCTACTAACCTTCCTACAAACATCGCCGATCAACCGAGTTGAACTTTATCAGTTCTAGAGCATACTTTAGACTCTACTAACCTTCCTGCAAACATCGCCGATCGACCGAGTTGAACTTTATCAGTTCTAGAGCATAATTTATACTCTACTAACCGTCCTGAAAACATCACCGATCGACTCGACCAAGTCGAACATGAAGTGCTTGAGTAGAACTTAATCAGTTCTGGAGCATACTTTAGACTCTACTAACCTTCCTGCAAACATCGCCGATAGACTAAACCGAGTTGAACTTTATCAGTTCTAGAACATACTTTATACTCTACTAACCTTCCTGCAAACATCGCCGATCGACTCGACCAAGTCGAAAATGAAGGGCTTGAGTAGAACTTATTCAGTTCTGGAGCAGGTTTGAATTGTTTTGTTTTTCAGATTGATTTCTACATTTCGATGCCTAGTGAGATCGGACTCCCACTATATAATTGTAACGTGCTATAAATTTTCGGTTCTAAATTTATTGTCTAAATTTAATATTTTCTAAATTTGGCTTAGTGGTTTTGTGTTTTGTATATGTTTGGACTTTATAACATCAAAATGAACTTTATTACGAAGTGAAAGGTGTAAATTTAAAGTATTGTGATCACTATAACCTTAGTGTCCGGTTTCCCATTAGGGAACTTTGGACTATATACGGCGAGGTGGAACTACCCTTGGGTCTCCCCACCACTCAAGGCCATATGCTATAATATAATCAAAAGTTCTGGAGCATACTTTATACTCTACTAACCTTCCTGCAAACATCGCCGATCGACTAGACCGATTCAAAATTTATCAGTTTTCAGTTCTAGAGCATACTTTAGAATCTACTAACCTTCCTGCAAACATCGCCGATCGACTCGACCGAGTCGAAAGTAAAGAGCTTGAGCATGGTTTCTACGTCGGCGTCGGTGGTCCTCACCAGGTGCTGGTAGAGGTCGAACGGTGACGTCATGTCCGGGCTGAGCCAGACCGCGTTGCCAGCCGACTTGCCAAACTTGGCGCCAGACACAGTTTTCACCAGAGGCAGAGTGACGCCGTACACCTCCGTCCGGCTCAGGCGGGATATCAGCTCGTGGCCTGCCGAGATGTTGCCCAGCTGGTCGCTACCACCTGCCTTCGGGCCCATCAACAAATCAAATTTTATTTTCTTCAAGAAACAGTTTACAAAACAATTTCAAATACATCACATAACTCCCAAAATAAACAATATTGATAGGCCTACTTATTGACCAACCGAAGTGAGGTCTAAGATTCAAGTCGACGGTTTGCATTTCTCGTTATGTTTATTTTTATGGCGAAACGCGGAAATGGATTTTCAAGGAATTTGACAGATATGTTCTTTTGAATTTCGCGTCGACGAATATAATATATTATAAAAGGTTTATTAAATTTTGCATTTCAAAAGGAAAAAAATGAGTCTCCTTCGAACGCCAATATTACCATAAAAATCAGACTATAGAATTATTCATCACTAGCTGGCCCGGCGAACTTTATACCGCCAAATAGTTTAATGCATCTCATGACAAACTTTAGCTGGATGCACACCTGAGGAGGCGCGATGCGGCAATTGATTTATATAGATAATATTCCAACTGCAAAATAAATAATTTACTAAAAATCAATCAATTCTAAACACCGAAGACAGCACAATTATTCGAAACAAAGCAATGTCTTTAGAGCATGTAAGTCTTTAACCTGAGGCCGCACTGCTGGATGGTTACAAACAGAACAGTCATTCTGTTTTTAACCGGGGCGTTTAAAATAAAAATACATGGGCGGTTATGGAGCAGCACACCCTCTTATCTTCTATCTACCGACGGCTGTTGTATGACGTAATGATTATAACAGCTGATTTTTATTTCTGTGTGTGGCCAGCTCACAAATCTTCTACCATAAAGGCCATTCCACACAGCACGTGGCGTGCGTGGCTGGACGCACGCCACGCCGGCTACGCTAGCCACATGCCAATTCACACCGCCACGACTGTTGCGATGCTATACCGGCCAAGTTTCCCGTCAGTATGCAGGAAGATGTCAACTCCGACGGTCCCGTGGTGTGAATCTGGATTTTCTCGTGACTTACCTAGGTTTGATGACTCCAGCAGCAGCAGTAGTAGTGATAATGAGCTGGTTTTATTGTATTCGGTGACAGCACGGGACCAGTGGGTCCGTACATCCAATCAATAACAAAAGGAAGACCTATGGCGAATTCCATCATTTAATGCGTGACCTTGAGGCTGACAATGATAGTATATGTTCTATACGATAGTATACGTTCTATACGATAGTATACGTTCTATACGATAGTATACGTCCATTATACGGTATGCACATGCTCGGACCAAAACGTGGCCGGACACGTTTGAAAAGAACGCTCAGAGAACGAACGGTAGCCACGCGTGGCTAGTATAGCAAGCGTAGCCGCGTGGCCGTGGCTGCTATGTGAATTGCTTCATTTGATTAGCTGGGAAGCGATGTTTTGAATAGTAGCTAGCGTGCGTGGCTGGACGCACGCTAGCTACTATTCAAAACATCGCTTCCCAGCTAATCAAATGAACCAATTCACATAGCAGCCACGGCCACGCGGTCAACGCTTGCTATACTAGCCACGCGTGGCTACCGTTCGCTCTCTGAGCGATCTTTTCAAATGTGTCCGGCCACGTTTTGGTCCGAGCATGCGCAGTACGTATACTAGACGTATATAAATGTAAAGAAAATAAAAACTCAGTACCCTTTTTTTGAAATATTTTATCACAACATGTTTCGGACATTTATGCGATTTTCAAGTGATATCAGAAAAGAGATAAAAATATGGCATATCAACTAGACGTATACTATCGTATAGAACGTATACTATCATTGTCAGCCTCAAGGTCGCGCATTAAATGATGGAATTCGCCATAGGTGTTCCTTTTTTTATTGATTGGATGTACTCACTGGTCCCGTGCTGTCACCGAATACAATAAAACCAGCTCATTATCACTACTACTGCTGCTGCTCGAGTCATCAAACCAGGGTAAGCCACAAGAAAATCCATATTCACACCACGGGACCGTCGGAGTTGACATCTTCCTGCTTACTGACGGGAAACGTGGCCGGTATAGCATCGCAACAGTCGTGGCGGTGTGAATTGGCATGTGGCTAGCGTGGCCGGCGTGGCGTGCGTCCAGCCACGCACGCCACGTGCTGTGTGGGATGGCCTTAAGGATTACATGTAAACTTTGAAGGACCATAGGAAAGAGTCCTGAAGTTGGATTATGAATTTGATAGGTCATAAACCTGGTCCTGAACATATTGTTTATTGTTTTTGAAGGGACGAATTCAAGGATCCAAAGGTTCAAAGAACCTCACACGTCAACCGACCAGTTATAGAATAGACACGGCCCATTGTATATTCATACTGAAAGTCGATGAAGCCAACATCTACTGCCATATCGCTAAATCGTGACGTCAGCATCGGATAGAAAACTTTTCTGTAGAGTTTGTTTACATTGTTTTCCATAGCAGATTGTGTCTATTCCAGCGGGAGCGCAGCGGGAGTTTACCATTTTAATGAATAGTAATTTACATCTTTCTGAATAGACACAATCTGAAAGTTTTCTATCCGATGATGACGTCACGATTTGGCGATATGGCAGTAGATGTTGGCTTCAGAGGCTAGACTTCCCAGCGTGTCTATTCTATAACTGGTCTAAGGAAGGACCGTAGGAAAAAGTCCTGAAGTTGGATTATAAATTTGATGGGCTATAAACCTGGTCCTGAGCATAACGAACACAACAAAAAAATCATCAAATTCGGTGCACACATAAAAGTTATTGAAAGTCAAAATTTGAGGTTCGATTTTTATTTATATAGATAAGTATGAAGTTTTTATTTTTATTTATTATTGTTATTTTTATGATTGGCAAAAAAATTATTTTGATAGTAACGTAAATGGCTAACCTAGATAGGCCTAATATCATATTGTCTGCACATTTTGAAAATCAAAATCTCATCCACGAAATTCACAAGCTGACGTATAGCCAAACTGTAAAGTATAAACACGACCTAAAAGATGAAGAAACATATAAGCTACGTTTACACCGGAGTTAATAGCACGAGTTATTAACAAAAAGTTATTAGCTCGACTGAATCGTCAAAAATTTCACTTAATAACTCGTGTTTTTAACAGAAAATTCCTTGTTATTAAAGAAAATGTTATTAACATTATTCAAATTCAAATTGGTTTATTCATAAAATATTACATATTCACAAAATAAAAAAGTGTTATAAGTTACATGAATAAATTCTCCCTGCCTGGATGATTTGTCCGTGTGCAGGGAGGAGTCGCAAATTATCAGACAGAGGGCAAACACTAGCAATAATAAAATAAATTACAAACTATGAATAATAAATAAATTTGAAAGAATAATAAGAGAGTTTATTTTAATAATAAATTTCAAAACTAAAGATAGGAAAAAACAATAAATGAATAAAATAAAAGTGTCAGCTCGACGGCGGTAATATCGAGTAATATAGCTTTATTAGCGTGGTACTGTGTGTAATATTTGAATGTTATTCTGTGTTCAGAACTAGAAATATTCATCTATATGGAGAATGTAGAAGAGCCTCCGCAGCATCTGAACCGATGCAGAGCAGCCACCTGCTCACTCTCCGCTTGTAGACGGCAACGCTAACCCCCTCAGTAGTTGAAATCTCGGCCGGTACATTACGGTAAAGCCAATGGGCTAAATGAAAACAGTTTCCAAGTTGAATTGAATTACTTAAACGGGGAAATTGAATATTTATATGCAATCTGTTTCTAGTGGGATAATAATGTTGAATTTCATTGAAGAGAAAGTTACTTTTTTTTATAAAGACAAGTAAATTTTTTATAAATAATTGTTTATATTTAAAACAGGGAATTCTTGGAAAAGTGAATGTGTTGGAATGTGTTATCTATGATTTTTGGCCAATAGTGTTTTAATAAGTGCTCTCTGTGAGACCGCAACAGGACGCAGGACACCCAAGGAGGCACCGCCCCACGCCAAGATGTCATACTCAAGCAATGTCTGCACATATACATAGTAGACAGAACGACAGTGTCCAGCACTCAGGACCCTTCCCAGCTGTGCAAAGGCATAATTCATTTTACGCAACCTCTTGCTGAGGTACTGCACATGGGCCAATTGTTAATGACTTCTGTTATGAACATCAGTTAATAACAAAAATGTTGAAAACTTTTGTTATTAACTCCGGTGAAAACCCAGCTTAAGTGTTTGAAAGGTGAACGCTGTCGAGTGGACTATTGCAATGAGGCATGCAATTGATTACCTGGAAGCGGCAGTTGTACTTCTGAAGCAGGTGATACCAGTCATAGGCCTGGAAGATCTGATAGGAGAACTCGGTGTAGCTGAGGCCATGCTCACTCTTCAGTCGTGTGTCGACACTTTCCTTGCAAAGCATTGTGCCCATCCGAAAGTGCTTGCCTATCTTCCCAACGTACTCCAACGCATTCATCTTCTTGTACCAACTTATGTTATTCACTACTCTGCAAAATAGATAGTACGAATGTTAGCAGAGGAAATTAGAATTGAATATAATTGACCGAGCGGAGTGAGGTCTAAGATTCAAGTCGACGGTTCGGCATTTCCCTTGTTTAAATGTTTGAATGTTTAAATGTTTATACGTTGCGCATTTACGGCGGAACGCGATAATATATTTTCATGAAATTTGACAGGTATGTTCCTTTTTTAATTGCGCTTCGACGTATATACAAGGTTTTTTGGAAATTTCGCATTTCAAGGATGATATAAAAGGAAAAAGGAGCCTCCTTCATACGCCAGTATTAGAGTAAAAATCAGACTATAGAATTATTCATCATAAATCAGCTGACAAGTGATTACACAGATGTGTGGAGAAGCCAGTCTATTGCTGTATTTCCATAAGGTCTATAGTTTCAATCAGGTACTTGTGGATGAGAATACTGCGTGAGGTCTACTGTTCACAGAACTACTAGTACTATGTGATATGCGAGCTTCATAAATCCATCTCTACGTACCAATTAGAAGTAGATGAATAATATACAGTTTGGTTCACAGTTTTACCCAGTTTGGTCATAAAAAAATAGTATAGGAAGATATCCCATGATATTCTATTATATTACGCGATCAATTTCTGTACATTTATATCTGGTTATTTATGTTCAAAGGATCTCCAAAACGGCTCTAACGATTTTCACGAAATTTGGAGCATAGTAGGTTTATGATATAAAAATTCGATTGCACTAGGTCTCATCCTTGAGAAAACTCGCTGAACGACATTAAAAGGATAATATTATTCATCCTTGGCTGAAACAGCTGAGACTTTTAGTAAAAAGTGAGCGAGTGATTCTGTGGAAAATCAAAATATCGCATCCCTGAAATTCATAAGCTGACGTATAGCCAGCTGTAAAATACTAGTAGTTCTGCGAACAGTAGACCTCAAGCAGTATTCTCATCCACAAGTACCTGATTGAAACTATAGACCTTATGGAAATACAGCAATAGACTGGCTTCTCCATACATCTGTGTAATCACTTGTCAGCTGATTTATAATTAATAATTCTATAGTCTGATTTTGACTCTAATATTGGCGTATGAAGGAGGCTCCTTTTCCCTTTCATATTATCCTTGAAATGCAAAATTTCCAAAAACCTTGTATATACGTCGACGCGCAATTTAAAAAGGAACATACCTATTAAATTTCATGAAAATCTATTACCGCGCTTCGCCGTAAATGCACAACATATAAACATTAAGAGAAATGCCAAACCGTCGACTTCAATCTTAGACCTCACTTCGCTCGGTCAATAAACACGATCATTTTAGAGAATTGTGTTCTGTTTATCAATTAAGAAAAATAACGAGCGAAGCTCGGTGCCCCGATATTAGATAGTTATGTTCCAATTTCAGGCCGATTTTTGTCGACCTCAAGCTAATTATTGTCGACCTGGTGACAGTATATTATTACTGTTTTGGCATGGTAAAAGTGTAAGAACGGCACAGTATGAGACACTACCAGCGTCACTTAGCTTCGTGAAAAATAACTATACTAGGACTATCAGCTTGAACCAGGACTGTCATTTTAAAAAGTGAAATTTGGAACAGAAACGCCCTGTACCATGGTATATCTTCTTATGCTCTCTTTTCTCTATGTTTTGGTTTACGGTTTTTACTTTTTGAGTATTTTTTAAACTGTGTATTGGGAGGAGAAATCTCGAATTCTGTCAAGAGCTACAAAATTGCAACTTTACAAAGCATTGGTGAAGCCTGTGGTGTGTTATGGATCGGTGCTACTGCTGGAGATATACAAAGACTGAGAGTTTTTGAAAGAAAGGTGGTGAGAAGACTCTTGGGCCCTGTTTTTGAGATTGGTCTCTGAGAGGAAGAAGAAATCTTGAAATAGAGGAATTCTTGAACAATGAAACTCGTGCGGTCGATAAAATCTGGTAGAATAAGAGAGATGGGGCAATGTGAGAATGGGAGATGGAAGAGTGGTGAAATGTATATGGAGGAGAAAATATATAACAGAAGAAGAAAAGGTCGACCCAGAAATAGATGGACATTGATGTGGAACGCGATCTAAGGACGCTTGGAGTTCGTAACTGGAGGAGGCAGGCCGAGGATCGAGACAGATGGAGATGCTATGTGAGGGAGGCCAAGGGTTGTAAAGACCTGTAGAGCTGAGGAGTAAGTAAGTAAGTAAGTATTGGGAGGCGTACACTTTAATCGGGCGTAGAACCTAGGGGTTTTCATATTCATTTCATTTATTGGACAAAATACTACAATCAAATATAATTATGACATTGAAGGAAAAACTAGGCTGAGCCTGTACTATTTCTCTCAAAAACGACTGTATAATCTTGTAATGTTGGTGTTGCGTGAAATAAATAATCTATATCTTATCAAGGATTAGACTCTGACCTGTTCCGTATCACATCAGCATAAAAATAAAAAACAGCATAAAATACATTGGAATAAAATTCATGAACTTGTTAGTAGATGATCAATTTTCTTGCCAAATCGCTTTCAGTTAACTTCAATAGTAGGCATACTTAATTTTATTATTTATTTTGTTTGCTACTGAAAGTATTGAAAAACTAGGCTGAGCCTGTACTATTTCTCTTCAAAAACGACTGGTATAATCTTTGTATGTTGGTGTTGGGTGAAATATTAATCTTATTCTTTTTCAAGGATAATGCTCTGACCTGTTCCGTATCACATCAGCATAAAAAACGCATGAAATACATTGGAATAAAACTTTATGAACTTGTTGTAATGATATCAAATTTTCTTGCCAAATCGCTTTCAAGTCAACTTCAATAGTAGGCATACTCAATTTTATTATTTATTTTTTGCTACTGAAAGTATTGAAACACCAATATATGATAATCGAGTTATAAATCAAGTGATAGAATAAAAGGGTACTTGATTCATTCTATAGTGTTTCAATGGACTTGGAATCTGGAAGTTGAAAATCTACAAAAATGAGAAATTAATTATACATACATGGGTGGTTTTAGAGGTTCCCTGCCATTTTGTCATCCCAAAAATACTTTCATGATTGTCGAAGATGGTCTTTATGTTATCTGTGATGCATCGACTGTTTTCAGCAACGATTTCAGCGGATGAAGCTCACGCTCCTTGCTTCTACCGCTGGGGTCACCTATTGACCCTGTAGCACCTCCCACCTGTGAAACGTACAATTCTGTCATTTCAATCCACCTTTGTCTAAAAACTACTAAAATTCAATTAATTACTATAGTGAGGTCCATGTATAATGGAGGTGAAGAAAGATAGGAGAAACAACGTTGCCGATCCTCTGTCTTGTCAGTATTAAATTTACTCTGTGTATGATGATACTCACTTCATAAGGCAGTAATTCTTATAAATAACATTATGCTCCTGATCGCAAGTGAGGTCGTTATAATGACAGTATTTATTAAAATTGGTGTTGCTATCATTCGAAAGCTGATAGCGCTATTCTTTTTTCCTACAGTTACGTTGAAAAGTGGCCATTGCTGCACTGATTACAGAACGCAAAGAATCACTTTTCCGCTTCTAGTGCGGGAAAAATTTTTCTGCACTCCAGATTGCAACATGGCAACGCAAAATACTTAGTAGGTTATATGGAGCAACAGTGCAGCAAAATCAAAATGAAGTTGGTAACAGTGACTGCTGTGGCTGCTATAGTGAGCAGAGGTGCAACGAAGCACAACGCGCTAATTATTAGTATTAGATATTATAACCAGGACAACGAGGACTTTGGGATTTTAGGATTAAGGTTTTTATCAACAATAAAATTACACAGAAAACATTTGATGGATTTCAGGCAATTTTACCCATAATTACCCACTTTTCATATTCAATGGTAACTGTAGGAAAAACTTAATGTGAAATACGTGCGAAAAGTTCCTCTGCTGCACTCAAGAAACCATTCCGCCCTCGCCTACGGCTCGGGCGTAAAACGTTTCTTTGGTGCAGCAAACTGTCACTTTGCGCACTAGTTGCACAAATAACTATATCCTACAGTTACCTTGAAAAGTGACCATTCCTGCACTGATTACAGAACGCAAAGAATCACTTTTCCGCTCTAGTGCGCAAAGTATTACTTTGCGTACTTTTGATACTTTGCATATTATCTTGCAGCCATCTCAATCAGCTGTTGACATTTTTGGCGTGTATTTTAAATGCGAATTTGTTTATCTATTATTTTTTCTGATTTTCAAATAAATAAAAATGAGAACTCATTAATTATACATTTTGAATATCATTATTATTTCAAATAATATTTTTTTCATTCATAAATTGATTGGTTGAAAAATTATTTAGAAATTAGGATTTACTCGAAGTTATTCAATTTTCAAATTATTGGATTAATTAAATTTTAATTTGGATACATTATCGATTATTAATTTTATTTCAATCGGATTATCAAGTTTAAAATAAATTAAAGTTGTTTGATAACAAAATTATACAGACAAACATTTGATGGATTTCAGCCATCATTTTACCCATAATCAACCACATCTCATATTCAATGGTAACTGTAGGAAAAATTTAATGTGCGCAAAGTTCCTCTGCTGCACTCAAGAAACCATTCCGCCCTCGCCTACGGCTCGGGCGTAAACGTTTCTTTCGGTGCAACAAACTGTCACTTTGCGCACTAGTTGCACAGATAACTATTCTAGCTCCACAACGTTGCCAAATCTGTTTTCAACAATGTAGAAATATAGTCAATTAAGACATGGCAACACTGTTCTGCTATCTTCATCCACTGAAATTATAACGTGGACTTGACTATAGTAGTTTTAAATGAACCCCACTACAAAACAATGATGGACGTATTGAACCATGCACTAACTGTAGCTACTGTATAGATTGGAAAATTTACTGTTACTGTTAGTGTTAAATTTCCCTGTTTGCAGCAAATTTTATTTATTTATTTATTAGATAGAGCGAACAATACAAAAAGAAAAAACAGGCTATTGCCCAAAACTTCTTCAATTTCCTGATTTTGTCACAAATCATCCAAATATAATGTAGGTTATGTACCAGTCAATTCAATTCAACCACTTCAATTTCAACACCAAATCTTCAATCTGAAACTATGAATCAGAATAAAACAAAGAATTTCAAATTTAGATGGATTGATAATAAAACTTCCGTTAAAACAAAAACCAAACTTGGAGTTTGGATTTTGATTATGAATCGGTAACTACTTTTAAAATAGACATTTGAGTTCGTTGAAAACTCCCTCAATGTTTTCATTGAAAGACTGGGGTAATTTGAACTCTTTTCCATCAACTGACCATCCGAATTCCGAACTATAGTGAGTCCACGCTATAATGACATAGAAGAAAGATAGGAGAACAACTTTGCCGATCCTCTGTCTTGTCAATGCCTATCTAACTGATACCGGTTTATTGATGTAATATTAACTGTTCATTCTCGTTTAAAATAATCAATCATATTTTATCAAGCAATAATTTTGGGGGTATTCACAATGTAGGAGTTAGCAAGTCAACTCGAGCTATTCGCTAACTCCTGCTATTTGCTAAGTCTGTTTTAACTCAATGCTATAGTGGTAAATTTGAGAAAAAATTGCAGACGAGATAGCAGATAGCGCAGGTTTGAGTCCTCTAACTCTAGCTAACTCTGTTTAAAGGGTGGCCATATTTGTTTTAGTCATATTTGGTAGCAAAAGTGAGGTTATAAATTTTGTGTTACACAAATTATCCGCTTGGACCGCTATTGCAGTTAGCTAATAGCAAGGTCTATAAAAATACAGGTCATGACACAATCCGTGATGCAGTGCAAATCGCCATTTATGGGGTTCTAGTTCACCAATTTCAAATTTATCAGCTGTCATTATAGATTGAACAACATGATGTGTTATTTGTAATATTGTTCAAGGTATATTGCTTGGCTTGAATTGTAAAATAAATTGTTACAACAGAATAATAATATTTAGATTCCAACCAGAAACTGAATGTTGATTTTTAGATTTAATTGATCGGAAAATTATAACTCTTTTTGAAGTTGCCCTCGCATAGTTCTGTCTTGTTCCAATGCTTATGAATCATAATCCTTAAGTTACAAGAATAAGAACCATTTTTAATAATAAATAAAGAATAATTGAAGCATATTTATATTGACATTTCATTATTAAAAAATCGAAAACCTAAATTCACATATTATCTGAAACAGAATATTGTTTTTATAATGCATAATTTTGTTACGAGCAAATTGAATTAGTGGATTTCAAATGTACCGCCATAAAGACCCCATAAAATGCCGCTCCATAAGGAACACGAGTGTCATGACCTGTATAAATTTATAGACCTTGTCTAATAGCAGATGGTTGTAGATGGGGCATACACAATCCAGAGTTATCAAATAGCACTTTAGCTGGCTAAAACAATATTTTAATATTCCTAGTATATTTTTTAATAAATTCATAATTAATTTTCAAAATCAAGATTGAATATTTGTTAATCAATTATATTTCTACATTTTTGAAAACGATCTGGCAACAGAGCAAAGCGAAAAAAAGATAGTGCTTTCTGTTTTGTTGAATTCAGGACAAGGATAGCAGTACTGTTGCTAATCAAACACTGCCATTATAACGTGGACCTCACTATAGTAAACTATATTAGGTGAGGTAGGTATTTTATTTCAGGCGAATTTAAGGGTAGGCTACTTGTAATTCTTTATGAATGAACTTTCAAGTAGGCAAGTACTACACATAGTGGAACAGGACAAATTCAAGAAAGCTTTGAGAAGCTACCTGTTAACCAGACCTTTCTTTGATGTGCATGAATTTCTACAGAATGAAGTCCAAGACGCGACTTCGTTTCCAGTGAGATGAAAATAAGTATCAAGTAATCTCTATCAAAATACTTGAAGCAAACAAGTCAGTTTTA
>NW_024090906.1:0-23657 GCF_014356525.2 Nilaparvata lugens
GTATTTGTGCCATGTAAAAAGCATTGGTTGGATAGGCGTTTGATTGACAGTTTCCATTCTGTATCTATTCTGTGACTGAAAGCTGTTCCACATTTGGATTTGTAGCCTCTCGTGAACAAGTGACCTTGAACTGACCTTGGCATCAGAGCCAGAGCAGGACAGCCTCGTCAGGTGATCTCATATGTTGGCAGCATTGAGCTTGTTGTAGGGTGGCAGCCTGACTACCAGCTGGTGGGGCGAGGGGTGTGATAGCTGGGTTGAGTTGGTACCACTGCTACCACTGATGCCACCACCCATAGGCTGCTGATGACTGCCCATCCACTGCCGAAGTCTGCAAACAAACATTACAGTTTTCATTAATAATAATAGTAATTCAGTCTTATTATTCTTGTATTATCATTCATTTTCAAGATTAACAGTTTGTTTTACTTTGTCTAAAGCCGGGTTCAGACGCTCAAGTTTACCATCAGTGTTTTGCTCAAGCAAAAGACGGATCGTTTGGTTCAAGCAAAAGACGGATGTAAAATTGCGTCCACACGCATCCGTCTTATGTAGTCCGTTTTCCTATTTTTGTGCTCACAAGCTCAGTTCTTAATATGGTTCATTGAGTCTGAATTATATACGGTTGACATATATCCGGTAGATGAGTAATAATTATATCGTATTTTTTCGCTGATTCAACTGGATAATGCTATATTTAACAACGTAATGACAAAAATGTTACTGTTAATCGCTAAATGGCTTTGTTTACATGTCATATCTCGAGACACAGAGATTGTAAATGGATTAACATTTTGTAGATAGTATTGTTATCAACAATATAGTACATCTTAATCATGATAGTAAACCATAATATCAACATCAAATTCTGAGAGTATCATGAGAATCAAGAAAGAAAGAAAGGGTTAATTAGCGTTATATACAATCGATAAAAAAACTTCCCTATTTTCAAGTACTCGCGAGGCATTTTATTAATTTGAGGGCTCTGAATCCGAATCTGAAATCACAATTCTCTATCTCCATTTTTACGCGATTTAGGTTTTGGTGGATAGACAAAAGACGGACGGTTTGATGGGAAAAGATTCCCGGCCGATACATTTTAAGTTTGACGACTAAAGCTTAAAGACCCATCCGTTTTACCGTCCAGACGCTACGACTTACATGCTCCGACTTTTGCTTGAGCAAAAGACTGAAGCTAAATTTGAGCTTCTGGATCGGGCTTAACTCTTGAAAATGAACTTGAATCCATGTTCACAGTTAGACAAAGTCAACCCAACCCGTGGTCTCTCATTTTCAAAGGAAGATCATTTATATCTTTATTAAAGTGAAGAAAAATATTCACTTTCTATATCAAAACATACTCTTCGAACATTCGAGTATTGCAGAATACATTTGAAAAATAATGCTAGTGATTTCTTCAACTTGAGTATTGATTGAAAGCTATTTGCAATTTCAACTTTCAAAAATTGGTACAAAGTGAACACGGTTAACCGGTACTAGTTATTTCCTACTAGCAGGTAGACCAGTGCTCCGCAAAAGTTTAATTGAAAAATTGACAAACTGAAAACTTGATCTATTGAACTCTTGAAGAATTGAAAATAGGCCTATAACCATCCTCGGTAAATTGACAATCTATATGCAAAATTTCAAGTTAATCAGTCCAGTAGTTGAGACGTGATGATGCGTCATTCGAGAATTCCTATCCCGTACGTGTACAAGCCAATTCTTTACTTTTTCATAGTTTAGATTATTTTAAAGAAGAATGAACAGTTAATATTGAATCAGATATACCGGTATCAGCTGTCTTCTACAGAAGGCAGTGGCATGGTAGAAAACCGGCAAAGCTGCTCTCTTCCCGTGCAAAGTTAAACAGTGCAGTAGTTGGACGTGATGATGCGTCATTCGAGAATTTCCTATCCCGTACGTGTATAAGCCAATTCTTTCATCTATTATATTACAGATCTATCCTTTATTATATTATAGATCTAAAACTACTGTATTAGTCAGTGTACCTGGCATGTATTTCGGGGAAATGTGGCCGGCGAATGGGCACCTCATGCCAGCACTCCATCATGACAGAGTACATGCGCGAGGGGCAGTCCTCAGGCGGGCAGCAGTTGTCTCGACCTGATCATGTCGATCACCTCCTGGTTGCTGTAACCGTAGTATGGCTGAAACATAACCACAATCATTAAAATTAATGCAAAACTGTATCCATAGTGTGGCTGAAGCATAACCACAAACCACAATCAATCATTGAAACCATGGAAAAAAGGTAGCAAATCTTTGCCTATTTAGAAATTACAGTCCAGTCCGTAGCTTTGCCTATCGGCGGAGTGCCTTATACTACAATACTACCTGTAAAATCTGACAAAGCATTTATTGAACGGTTCCACTTGTTATTCGTTCCGCTACTACGTAGACATCATGTCGTCATCATGTCTGTCTGTCTGCGCGCTGTGTCTTTTGTGCGTCTGCGCTGACCAGTGACGTCTCAGTCGCGGTTCTTTGCCACTGCTCTAATCAGCTGGTTTTCTATACTTCTATTCGTACCTTTTTCGTCGGATTTTTTGCCGTTGCAATTTTAATATTTGTGCTATTCGATTTTTTAGAATTTATCTTGTCTTTAGGCATCTTACCTTTTAGATATTTGTTACTTTTTCACCATTCGGTTGCGAGCGCTTTGCCTACGTTCTAACACATCCGGCAGCTTGCCTTTTTCATTGTAGCTCAGCGTCTCCGGGTCTTTTTCAATGGTGGATAGTCGAGTGTGCTTCCTGCGCTCGGTCTAAACCTTTCATCTGAATTCATCGGACTTACAGAACCTTTTTAAAGAGTGAATTATTCTTCAAATTAATTCGTTTGTTCTATTCTTCAGTGTGATTCAATTATTCATCGAGTTCTTCACTCAGTTACTCTGTTAAAATTGGATAAACTTTGTCTAAATTACAACCTCGTGTAGGCTTCAGTTGCCATTTTTCTACAATTGGCTTCACCTCGTGAACCTCAAACTTTCAAGTGCATCATCTCTACTGTTGGAAATCAATCCAAAAATTCCACAATTTGAAGATCGGATTATTCGTTTGGAATTCTACTCGCTCCAGCCTACTTTTCCATTGGGGGATTCGCCTGCTGTAGTGGACGTTTCCATGCTTGTCATCGCATGGCCAGATCACTTCATCGCTTGCTGATGTCCTGTTCCTGTTGGTATTGCGGAGTCATTGCCTGTCTGCCTGGCCGCATCTCCTCTTCAAAATTTTATTCAGGTTATGTAAATCGTTCTTTTCAATTTTCATTTACGTATGCATCATTATTGTTTTATTAATGTCTATCTTGACATTCTATTCACTGAGGCTACCGACGCCTACCTATTGTTTAGTTAATGTCTATCTTGACATTCATTTCACTGAGGCCATCGACGCCTATTTATTTATTGGATTTGACAGCTACCCTTGGCTTTACAAGTGATTTTCTGGCCAGTGACGCCTATTAATTATTTAGTTAATGTCTATCTTGACATTCATTTCACTGAGGCCATCGACGCCTATTTATTTATTGGATTAACAGCTACCCTTGGCTTTACAAGTGATTCATTGAAGGCCACTGTCGCCTTGTATTGCAATATCATTAATACCAATATCATTAATAATTTAATATCATTAATACCTTTGCAGTTATTGTCAGACCTCAATGGTCATTAATGTTATTGACCTAATTTCATTTAAATTTTGTAGTTCTCTACATTATTTCACATGTTGTAATTTTCCCAAGATTTGACTAATTGTTTTTGTATGCGGCCATCTGCCTATTATTTAAAGATTCAAAGACTTAACCTACTTACAATTATCTTTGTATGTGGCCATCTGCCTATTATTATTTTATTGATCTCAAAATATTTGATTCAATGTTGTATGTGGCCACCTGCCTATTATTATTTTATTGATCCCAAAATATTTGACACAATTGTTTTTGTATGTGGCCATCTGCCTATTATTATCTTATTATTATTAAATCTTATCTTGTTGATTCATTTAGTCTTTTATTGGCGTACTTACCCCAATTCAAGCTATCAGTATTTTTATGCACAGAATTCAAAGATTTATTGTAGGTATTTATACCAACTATCATCCACAGTCCACTGCCCTGCCCTTGGATTCTGTCATAAAAATTGGTTCATCGGGCCAGATTTCTTGATCCAGTGTTTACCTGGGATAATTGTTAATTGGACCAATGATAAAAATTGGTCCTCCAGCCCGTTCATTTTGACCCAGTGTTACCTAGGATAATTGTTAATTTTTATTACCCATTTCTTGGTCCATTGAACCTTGGGGTTTCAGTGACCGTGTGCCTAATAGTCTAGCTTGACGCCAATGATTAGGTCCCACTCTAGAGTATATTTTATTTCATTGTACTTTTGTATGTTTATATTGTTTAATATTAAGCATTCACACACTTGTTTCAAATTTTCAGTACTGGCTGCAACTCAAAGCACGCTGCGACGTGTATGCACCAGCTATCAACTATCTTGTACCCTGAGAGACTGAACCGCACTGAACTGGTCACAGACGGCTATTGCGCATTGAGAAAACAACACACGGCAAACTACACTGCCTTGCGAGCTCGCTACTTGACTCGCCGCACAGCAAGCTTGATACAACTTGCCTCAAACGCACAGGCGTGCCTCTCTGCGTACTGGACCAGCGCCCAAGGTTGCTTATTGCGCAGCAATCGCATTGCTACAGTGCACTATCGTGTCATTCACTCAGGTTTTTCTGTTAATTTTTAAGCATGTCTGATCATGAGGAAGATTCACTTCCTGAGCCTTCTGCTCTTTTCAATACAAGATACAATTTACACCAGGAAATAGATTGGTTCATAACCAGCTATAACGATTATGTTGTGGACACTGAAGCCACTTATTATCAACTATTGACTGTAAAAAACGAACTAGGTTCACTTAGAATTAAGTATGATAAGATACACCAACAATTATCGAATTCAGAGTTGCAAGCACAGGACACTTCAACTCATTTCGAGATACTCAATAAGTTTATCTCCATTACCTCTAAGGCAAACGCTGCATTAACTGCCTTTGAAAGCAGACAACGCAACAATGAGGCCACTGCTGGTGCTTCCCAGCGGCCAGCATCTCAAAACGCACCTTTGGCAAATTTTCAGTTGCCTCAGATACCGCTTCCACGCTTCAATGGGGAGCTTTCAAAATGGCAAGCATTCTCAAGTGCTTTTACTAATATTATTGGTAATCAAGATAACATTAATGATTCATTGAAATTTTTCTATCTTCGTCAATCACTCAGTGGTGAAGCTCTTGCTAGAGTGGAACACATTGAAGCTGACGAAAATGGTTTTCAGCTTGCATGGAACCTCTTAAGGGAGAGGTATGACAACAAGAGATTAATTGCTGCCAGGCACGTCACGGCAATTGAATCTCCGCCTACCATAAAGCGTAACTGTCCGCAATCATTACGGGCATTCATTGACTTTTGCAAGTCCCACATTACCGCGCTCGAAGCGCTTCAACTTGGAGTCCAAATCAAGGACTTGTTGTATATGCACAAAATGTTGTTGCAGTTGGATACTGCTACTGTTCGAGAATGGGAAAAGAGTGTTGGTATACACGACATTCCCACCATTGATAAATTTTGGAATTTTTTGGAATCACAATGCAAAATCATGGAAGCTGTTGCTTCAAGCTCAGCTAACCATCATCAAGGAAATGTACAGCAAAGTACATCCAACTCGGTTGGTGCTCATAGCAAGCCGAAGTTCAATCAAGGTCAATCAAATGTTCAAGCTAGGATGCAGGTTACTACCTCTTCTATGTCACCTTGTAGTTTTTGTAATTCTGTTGGTCATTTTCCAAATCGTTGTAATGAATTATTGAAGTTACAGGTTACTGATCGTTGGAACGCTGTCCGTGACAAAAGGTTATGTTATAATTGCCTCAAGCCTTTTGCACCCAATCATGTTTGTTCAGACAAATCGTGTACACTTTGTGGCAAGAGTCACCACACTGTTCTTCATAGGTCGTATCCTCAATCACGAGACACTCAGCCTACTTCTAAGGATAAGGTAACTTCAAATGTTATTCATTCTCAATCTTTTGCTCCCTCCAAGGGTAAGAATGCTGTTTTGAATTCCGCCATGGTTCAGAATGTGGAAACAACTAAGCAAGCTGTTTCTCATGCAGAACAGCCTCAGAAGAACTCTCATGTCACAATGAGCTCCACTTCGTCTCTGTGTTTGCAACAGCAATCAACTGTCGCCTTGTTACCTACTGCCGAAGTTTTGGTTCAAACTTCTAGTGGGGAATTTATTAAAGCAACCGCTCTTTTAGATTCTTGCTCTGATTGTAATTTGATGTCAACTAGGTTGGCTGAAAAATTGTCACTTGTTACTTTGTATTCTGACACTTTGATTCATAGTGTAGGTGAGAATAAGACCAAATCATCTATTTCTCATTCGGTTTGCTTGTCTTCTCTGATCGTTCGTGGTCGGTTGAAGAAAATTGTATTGTAGTTGATAGCATATCATCTAATGTTCCTAGTGTGAACATTGATCTTGCTAAAATTTCAATTCCTGTTGAACTCAAATTAGCGGATCCATTGTTTGATCAGCCTAAGCCTGTAGATTTGTTACTTGGTGCTGGCATATTCGCATCGATACTTCAGCCTGGTAAATTGTATCTAGCTCAAAACGCTCCCATTCTTCAGAAAACCAATCTAGGTTGGGTCATATTTGGTTCTTGTAAAGCTATTCGTCCTATTGCAGCACCTCGTTCGTGCCTCCCCGCTTCACCTGTGGCCGCTCCCCGTAGGGTCATGTCAAATTTTCTGACTTCAAATGATGTCTCTCATCAGTTAGAGAAATCAGTTCAGGTATCAGTTCAGGAAATCAGTTCTCAATCAGTTCAGGTATTAGCTACTACTTCTTCTCATAATGATGTTATTTCAGGCATAATCAATAGTTGCTCCACCTATCACAAAATTGTTCGTACAACGGCGTATGTTCTACGGTTCATTCATAATTGTAGGAAACAAAATTCAGTCACTCCGCGTTTTGGTCAATTAACTATCTCTGAAATTTCAGAAGCTGAAAATTGTATCTTCAAATCTATTCAAGAAGAAGCTTTCTCTGCCGAACTTAAAGCATTGCGTCAAAATCAGGAGCTATTGCCTAATAGTTCTATTAAAGCCTTGTCACCATTCATTCATTCAGATTCTCTGCTCAGAGTTGGTGGACGTTTGCAAAATGCAAATGCTTCATTTGATTACAAACATCAAATATTGTTGCCTAGCAATCACAAATTCACTCGTGCATTGATTGTTGCTCACCATCGTCGTATAAGTCATGCTGGGGTGCAGGCCACCATGGCCAGTGTAAGACAACGATTTTGGTTTCCCTCCACCCGTCGCACCATCAAAAGTGTATTGCGGCATTGCATATTGTGTTTTCGCTTTTCGGCTCTTCGCTCTGAGCAAATCATGGGTAGTTTACCAGCGGCCCGTGTTCAGGCTAACTTTCCCTTTTATAATTGTGGTTTGGATTACGCCGGTCCTATTTCCATCCGTGTAGGCGGCCCCAAATCTCGTACTTTTTCTAAGGCATACTTGTCGCTGTTTGTGTGTATGGTAACTCGTGCCGTTCATATTGAAACTGTCTCGGAACTTACTTCCAAGGCATTTATTGCCGCTCTGATTCGTTTTTCTGCTCGTCGTGGCATCCCGCATTCCATTTTTTCGGACAACGCCACAACTTTCGTTGGTGCCAACAATGAGCTACGTGAGCTCCACGAATTTTTGTCCTCTGATCGTCTCAAATCAGATATTCATGACACTATGTCTGTACTCAACATCCAATGGCACTTCATTCCCCCTCGGGCTCCACACTTCGGTGGACTCTGGGAGAATGCGGTAAAAAATTTCAAACGCATATTCCGTGTAGTCACTTTCAACAAGGTATTTAACTTTGAAGAAACCTGTACTCTTGCTGCTCAGGTCGAGGCCATCTTGAATTCGCGCCCTCTTGTTCCCTTGTCGGAAGATCCACATGATCTTGCCTACTTATCTCCAGGTCATTTTTTGATTGGACGTCCACTTACGTCATTACCCTTCTTGCCGCCTAACACCAAACACATTGACCATCGTTCACGTTGGTATCAACTTGCCGTTTCTATCCAGGAACTCTGGGATAGGTGGTCTCGTGAATATTTAACCACTCTTCAGAAAAAAGGCAAATGGTTAAGCAATTATGAAAATTGAAGGTCGGTACAGTTGTCATCTTGAAGGATCCTGGTTCCGCGCAGTCCACTTGGAAGCTGGCGCGCATTACTGAAGTTCATCCCGGTAAGGACGACAAGGTTCGAGTCGTCACTGTTCTCACTCCCTCTGGCACCTTTAAGAGGGCTATTTCGAGTTTAGCACCTCTTCCCATTGATGAGGATTCTAGTTAATCCCCTTGCCCTTATGGTTCATGTTGTATTTTCAGGTTTCATTGTTCTTTTCCCCTGGTTCTCACATGGGGCCCAGTTTTCAATTTCCAATTGCCTTGCCAGATTTTACATATTTCTTACTTTTTCTTATTGTGCCATACCCCCGTATGACACAAGGGGCCCAGTTTATGTAAAATCTGACAAAGCATTATTGGAACGGTTCCACTTGTTATTCGTTCCGCTACTACGTAGACATCATGTCGTCATCATGTCTGTCTGTCTGCGCGCTGTGTCTTTTGTGCGTCTGCTCTGACCAGTGACGTCTCAGTCGCGGTTCTTTGCCACTGCTCTAATCAGCTGGTTTTCTATACTTCTATTCGTACCTTTTTCGTCGGATTTTTTGCTGTTGCAATTTTAATATTTGTGCTATTCGATTTTTTAGAATTTAATCTTGTCTTTAGGCATCTTACCTTTTAGATATTTGTTACTTTTTCACCATTCGGTTGCGAGCGCTTTGCCTACGTTTCTAACACATCCGGCAGCTTGCCTTTTTCATTGTAGCTCAGCGTCTCGGGTCTTTTTCAATGGTGGATAGTCGAGTGTGCTTCCATCTTTGTGCTTTCATCTGAATTCATCGGACTTACAGAACCTTTTTAAAGTGTGAATTATTCTTCAAATTAATTCGTTTGTTCTATTCTTCAGTGTGATTCAATTATTCATCGAGTTCTTCACTCAGTTACTCTGTTAAAATTGGATAAACTTTGTCTAAATTACAACCTCGTGTAGGCTTCAGTTGCCATTTTTCTACAATTGGCTTCACCTCGTGAACCTCAAACTTTCAAGTGCATCATCTCTACTGTTTGGAAATCAATCCAAAAATTCCACAATTTGAAGATCGGATTATTCGTTTGGAATTCTACTCGCTCCAGCCTACTTTTCCATTGGGGGATTCGCCTGCTGTAGTGGACGTTTCCATGCTTGTCATCGCATGGCCAGATCACTTCATCGCTTGCTGATGTCCTGTTCCTGTTGGTATTGCGGAGTCATTGCCTGTCTGCCTGGCCGCATCTCCTCTTCAAAATTTTATTCAGGTTATGTAAATCGTTCTTTTCAATTTTCATTTACGTATGCATCATTATTGTTTTATTAATGTCTATCTTGACATTCTATTCACTGAGGCTACCGACGCCTACCTATTGTTTAGTTAATGTCTATCTTGACATTCATTTCACTGAGGCCATCGACGCCTATTTATTTATTGGATTTGACAGCTACCCTTGGCTTTACAAGTGATTTTCTGGCCAGTGACGCCTATTAATTATTTAGTTAATGTCTATCTTGACATTCATTTCACTGAGGCCATCGACGCCTATTTATTTATTGGATTTGACAGCTACCCTTGGCTTTACAGTGATTCATTGAAGGCCACTGTCGCCTATTACTCGTTCTAATTGATGTCTGTCTTGACATTCAATTCATTGAAGGCCCATGTCGCCTATATTCAACCCGGACTGTCCTCATTTGTATTTATTAGCTACCCTTAGCTCTTAAGTGATATTTTTAAGGCCAGTAACGCCTATTAATTGTTAGGTCGAAGTCTATTTTGACATTCAAATCACTGAAGGCCTATGCCGCATATATTTTTTATGTATGTTATTTGCTGAGCATTTTTTACAGCTTATTGTCATTTTTTAATCATTATTATTGTACCTTAGTAATAACTTTCATTATTGTACTCAATTTATATTCATTTCAGATATCATTATTAATACCTTTGCATTTATTGCAATATCATTAATAATTTAATATCATTAATACCTTTGCAGTTATTGTCAGACCTCAATGGTCATTAGTGTCATTGACCTAATTTCATTTAAATTTTGTAGTTCTCTACATTATTTCACATGTTGTAATTTTCCCAAGATTTGACTAATTGTTTTTTGTATGCGGCCATCTGCCTATTATTATTTAAAGATTCAAAGACTTAACCTACTTACAATTATCTTTGTATGTGGCCATCTGCCTATTATTATTTTATTGATCTCAAAATATTTGATTCAATGTTTGTATGTGGCCACCTGCCTATTATTATTTTATTGATCCCAAAATATTTGACACAATTGTTTTTGTATGTGGCCATCTGCCTATTATTATCTTATTATTATTAAATCTTATCTTGTTGATTCATTTAGTCTTTTATTGGCGTACTTACCCCAATTCAAGCTATCAGTATTTTTATGCACAGAATTCAAAGATTTATTTGTAGGTATTTATACCAACTATCATCCACAGTCCACTGCCCTGCCCTTGGATTCTGTCACTACCTGTTCAAAACCATCTAACATCTTTGAAAATGTACCTTACCATGATAAGCAACAGATGCTCTTTTGTATCTTCTCAAGAGCAACGTGTTGCATCTGAAAAGATACACAAGGAGCTTTTTGAGTTATGTCATTTTACCACAACACAGTTTACAGTCCGTGTCCTGTAGCTTTGCCATCTATTTTCAATACTACCCGTTCAAAAGCATTGAACATTTTTGAAAATGAATAAGATACAGATGCACTTTTGTATCTTCTCAAGAGCAACGTGTTGCATCTGAAAAGATACACAAGGAGCTTTTTGGAGTTATGTCATTTTAGCACAACACAGTTTACAGTCCGAGTCCTGTAGCTTTGCCTATCGGCGGAGGGCCACTATACTACAATACCACCCGTTCAAAAACATTTTTGAAAATTAATCTTTCCATAAGCAACAGATGCTCTTTTGTATCTTCTCAAGAGCAACGTGTTGCATCTGAAAAGATACACAAGGAGCTTTTTGAGTTGTCATTTTACCACAACACAGTTTACAGTCCGTGTCCTGTAGCTTTGCCATCTATTTTCAATACTACCCGTTCAAAAGCATTGAACATTTTTGAAAATGAATAAGATACAGATGCACTTTTGTATCTTCTCAAAAGCAACGTGTTGCATCTGAAAAGATACACAAGGAGCTTTTTGGAGTTACGTCATTTTAGCACAACACAGTTTACAGTCCGGTTCTGAGCTTTGCCTACCGGCTTATACTTTAAAATTTTGAGTGGAAGCCTATCAGCTGACATTCAGCTGCTATTACCATTGTTGGTGATACGTTGCAACTCTCTCATTTATTTTATTTAGCGTATGGCAGATACACAACACATATAAAGCTCATGATTCTAAATGTCTACATATGCACTATATTTTTTCAATTTCTTCAGATGTTGTGTAGTTTTTGGTCAGGAGAACATAAGTTTGTCTGACCGCCATTATATGCTAGTTCATTTAGCGTTACCCAATGTGCACCATGGAGGCGAACTAGCCTCACAGATATTTAAGTAAAAAACTGATTGCTGGAACAATTTTGAGGTTGAAGAAGGTTGAAACTCAATTTTCAATTTTTCCAGAAAAAAAACAAAACATTTTCAGCTCTCTCATTAATGGAGAATCACTGTGTCTAGGGAGCTCTCTTCAAGGAAGCTCTGTAGGGAGCTTCCTCCATCTAGGGATCACGGGTCTATGAAGCCTGATGTTTTTGCAAAGCCGTGAATATTACCCCGCCAACCATACCTTGCCTATATGCCGTTTCAAAGTCACGAAGGCAAAGCTACGGGACGCGTACTGTACTGAAAAACTCTTTTTGTCATAGTCATTCAATTTCAGCTGTTTTACATCCATGAAATCAAGCCGGTAAACAGCTAATTGTAGAGCAAATAAACATACGATTCTCATTACAGCATACTATACTGTAATAAAATCATATGTTTTCTTTACAGTAGAGTATGTTTCCTAGTTCCGAATTTGGAACAGCAGAACTGGTACAAAAGCCGCCTTTTAGCGCTCCAGGTGGAAGTTTTGTCAACTACAATCAAGAAATTCCTGATTCGAAACTTGTACGTTAAGGTGCGTACAGATATACGCGCCGCGAACATGAGCAATTCACTTTCAATCAGCTGACTATTTATCTGTATTTTCACAGAAACGGTAAGATACAGATATAAAAAGCTTGGCATCACCTGATTAAAAGTGAATTGATCGTGTTCGCGGCGCGTAAATCTGTACGCACCTTTATGTTTATAGAATGCATGTAGTACTGTCAGCACAAGCAGGTAATGTTTTCTGTTTCTCAATAATTCTTTTCTAGATTATTATGACAAAAAATAGTGTAAGTTACTTGGACGTGAATGTCTTTTGCAGTGCTCGAATGAAATTCTAGTCTCGACTAACGCCTCGACTAGAAACATCATTCTCGCCTGCAAAACGGCCCTTCCCGTCCTTGTGACTTGAGATACTATTAATTCATCCAAGAGAAGATAACGAAAATCCCTCATTGCAACTTACAGAAAACTTTTTAATCCCACTAGAAAACACGTCTAGCATATTTCAGAACTCACTGAAAAACTCTATAATTCATCGAGGGAACACAACTAGAATATACCATTGACACTTGGAGCAAAACTCTACAATTCTCCAAGAAAACACGTCTAAAGATCAATAACGACTGTATATGCAAACGGTTCCCGAGATCTTGTTCAACTAAGGGTGGTCACACACCAGTTAGTCAAGACAAGACTAGTCACGATTAGTCACAGTACTTCACATAGTTGCTTATGAAGCAACTTACCCCGATTAGTCATTGCAATTAGACATGTCTTCATATTCAACTATGTAAAGTATTGTGACTAAATGTGCCATGTCTTGTCTTGTCTAGCCTAAGCACGCTTTGAGAACCAATCAAAATCGTCATACTAGCTACTGGAATAGATCTGATTGAAACCTGTTCATTCATTCATTTGTAGAGCAAACAATCCCCCAAAAATACGGCTCTTGGTTTTGCATCTTCATTTCTTCATCTTCATCAGAGTTAAAATTAACTGAAAAAATATTTGGTCTCGAACCAGCAATTTTACTACGTTAATCACGTGTGCTACCAATAACGCCACGGAATCACTAGGAGAAAGCTCTGTTTAGTTGGGCTTTTATCGCTGAGTAAACTTTTAATTCGAGTTTTCCAAATAATCAAATACAATATTGCAAATAATGACAAAGACATACCTGGAGTCCATAGCTGTAGATTTCCCATAGCACGACACCATAGCTCCACACATCTGACTCGGTTGTGAACTTTCCATAGAGAATGGATTCGGGAGGCATCCACCGTACAGGAAGCAATGACTTAGATTGTACCTGAAATCAAATCAAATTGTTATTTATCTCAAACTAGCAGGTAACCCGTGCTCCACAAGGGTCTAATTATTAAAAACTTGACAAGCTGACAACTTGACCTACTAAAATCTTGAAAAATTTAATGACCACTCTCAAAGTTAGCAAAATATTAAAATCTGGAAGCATGCCAAATTGAAAACCTGACAAACTGAAAACTTGACTTAATGAGATCTTGAATAATTTAAAATAGGCCTACAACCATCCTTGGTAAATTAAGAATCTATAAGCAAAATTTCAAGTTAATCAGTCCAGTAGTTCAGACGTGATGATGCGTCATTTGTGAATTTTCTATCCCGTACGTGTATAAACCAATTCTTTCCTTTTTTATAGTATAGATTATTTTAAAGAAGAATGAACAGTTGATATTAAATCAGATATACCGGTATCAGCTGTCTTTTACAGAAGACAGTGGCATGGCAGAAAACCGACAACGCTGTTTTCTATTGCTATAACGTGGGCTTCACTATAGTTATTTTAAGGTTTGTAACTTCAGAAGCAAATTCTATTCTGTTCCAAAAACACATTTCTCAAACGATGAAATTTGTTTTTTTTCAAGACGATGAATCCAAATTATAATCATAATGGAACTGCAACAGGAGACAAATATGTAGAAAATAATAAAGAAACACCAATTATTATTAAATAATTAGCAAATTATTTTACAAAGCTTGTTGTCTATCATTCGACAAAACAAAGAGCACTACACTTTTCAAGCTCAGCAACTTCACTGAACAATTAGGCTATATATTTGAATAATTAGAAATTATCTTGCATTATGATTGTGTTATCATTGTTAAATAAATACATGAATAAATTATCTACTCACCTATAGTAATCAGAAGAATATATATCTCTTGACAATCCAAAGTCGGATATTTTAACAGTGAGCTTGTCCCCCACCAGGCAATTCCTGGCAGCTAGGTCTCTATGCACATAGTGGTGACTGCACAGGTATTCCATACCTATAAAATAGTTGAGAATTGAATACAAGATGACATAAACCATAACGTTTGTCAAGATGACCATAGCATTAACATCAATAACATTTACATTTATAATAACATTATAATAGGACATTAACAAATAATGATCATAAATTATATTTGAAGTGAGCCCTCGCTCCTCGATCATGAACATTACGGGAGATGTTAGCTCTTCTTGCATTTCACTCTTGCTCCCCGGTCGATCATCAATCGATCTGCTCGAGTGACGTTCGATTGCGGAGCAGAGCGAAAGTTTGTACGCACCTTTACACAAAAAGCTACTAACAGTATTGTGGTATTTTACTGGCTACAGTGTACAGTATACAATCAAACTTTGCCAAAAATCGAAAGAAGTTGAGTTTAGGTTCAACTTGCCACATGTTTTGATACTTATTCTCTTCAAACAATTTTTACTCAACAGTAACATCAACTGTATGTGAAGATGATTCCGCCATAATATGTGGATTACGTTTCAGGCATTTTTATTTACTTCTTAGTATGTCTATTGTATTTCAATACATTGAATGAAAACATCTTGATGTTGTTAAAACCACTAATTTATTGAAAATTTATGTGATACTAGCTTCGTTTGTTACACCTAGTTTTGATTTATAAATAGACGTTTTATGCCTCGATTTGTGATAGACACAAGTCACCATTCAAATAAGGCACTACTCATAATACCGAGATTCAAATCGTACAACTTTCAATTCGACTTACTCAAAATTGTGTAATAAAAACATTATTTCAATCAATTAATTTTAATGACATAAAATGAGAAATGTTACTACTTTTTCAACGAACGCGAACGTTTTCTCGTCCATATTAAAGCTATTTCACTTCAAATTCTAACCACTCTTTTTGAACCTTTAGGATACTCAAGTCTCACGTCTCACGGCGACCAGCATGTCAAGTTGCCAAGAGTATCCTGAACGTTCAAAAATTAGGGTTCGAATTTGAAGTAAAATAGCGTGAATATAAACGAGTAAACTTTCGTGTTCGTTGAAAAAGTAGTAACATTTCTCATTTCATATCATGAAAAAAATTGATTAAAATAAACCTCTATTACACAATTTTAAATAAGTTAAAAAGTCTAAAAAACTGGTAGGCTACTCGCGGCTAGAGTTGTACGATTTGAGTCGTGGTAGTGTGAGCAGTGCCTAAAATTTCATCAAGACATAGACACATCCGAAAACTACAGAGCCACCTAATACTCAACCTTGATCAACACAAGGGCCATCCGAATATTACATAGTCACATAAATATAAGACTTGATTAACTTTTACTAATTCTCTAGCAAAATCTGATGTATTTTTCTTATGTTCTTTTTGCAGTTTGTATTTTTGTTTTCTTTTATCTTATACTTGAAATCTTTGAAGTGTCATATTTATTTTGTTCAAGTCTATTTAACTTCTGTAACTCAATTTCAGTTTATTTCCAAAAACATATTACACGAATAAGAAATACAATATACAACATATTTTGGAATCCCCCTACTAGACTATCCATCTGTGTGTAGGGGGGGGAGTTCCACTTTATACATAATAAGCTTAATCTGCTCATAGAAGTAAATAATAGAGAATACACTTATATTATGGATGTATTATTAATATTCTGATTATAAAATAGATAATATATGTGCTGATGTATATTTAAGAATGAGTATGTAGGAATATGTATGTAGGAATAAGTATACTTAATACCTTGATTGATAAAAGAATAAATAAAGAAGAAATAACAATATTTTTTGAAGACCGCAGTGGCAGGGATTCCAGAAATTCTCAGAAGAGAGAATGAAAAAAAAGCATAAACCAGAAAGGCAAAACAGTCAAATCGGTTATTCAATGATAAAATAATACCAATCAATTGTCTGGAAACCTTGAAGTCGTTGGTCACCAAGCATAACGAGATTGGAGTAGTTCTTCTGAAGCTTCCCAACCAATCTGGTACAGCCACCTGTCCACCCTCTTCCTAAACACTACCAAACTAAATGCCTCTGCTTCCCTAATCACCCCTGGCACATTTCTGTACAAGACATGGGCCAGGTATGAAGGATTTGTCAATTCAGAGCCGTGAGTCAGCTGAGGTATCTCAAAGCTGTAATTGGATCTGTGGCGAGTTGAGTAGCTATGGTTAACTGTTTCTCCCAGAAGTTCAGAACTGGGCACCCGTCGAAAAACCTTCGGGTTTGGCAGGACCCTCAATTGTTTTGAGTTATGAATAAAACTTTTGATTTGATTTGATTTGACACAAGGCCATCCAAAAGGCACACATTCACCTTAATAAAATTCGAAACTACGAGGGCCATCCAAAAAGTGTTGACTCACCAGCAGCAACCTGTACAGCAATATGCATGAAATCGGCCTGGTCGAGCGGCGGGCCATCGACGAGGCCATGCGACGAGGACACGTCGCACCTCGGCGAGTGCGCCATGAGGAACTCGTGCAGGTCTCCCTTGACCATGAACTCGAACAGCATGCAGAGCGGCTCCCCCGCCAGACACACGCCCAACAGGCAGACGATGTTCGGGTGACGCAACTCCGACATCAGGTCGACCTCGCGACGGAAGTCGTTCACTGTCTTCGCCGTCGCGTTCTCCTTCAGCGTCTTGATTGCTACCAGCAGAGGTTGGCCGTCTGACGTCAGCACTTCGCCTTTGTACACTTTACCTGTGGGAAAGAGAGGTCGGATTAAAATGTCAATTAATAAATAGAAACGGGCAGATAAAAAAAATATCCAAAAAATATAGAGTTCAACCACAGTACACAGCATTTCATATAGTGAGATAAACTTCAATCTTTCAGCATGGATATTGTTAACAATAATAGGCCTATAAGTAGGGCTTTTAATGGTGGGGAGTCCCTGAAGTTCCACCCCGCCTGAATATATCATTTAAGCCGTCAATATAGGCCTTACGACTGTCATATTTCAGCCAGGACCGACAGTTTAACGTACCCATCCGATAATACGGGAGTGACCTGATCAAAAAATTCTGGCTATGAGCGGGTTTGAAACGGGGATTTGTAGGCTATACATTTCAATATTTGATTACATCCATTGGAACGTTCGTTACTAGGTACAAAATAAACTTCTTTCAAACTGTTCACCAAAAATATATTTAATGAAAAATCCACTTGAACAATTTATAAACATAATAATTAAAATAGACAAAACTCAACCTGAATCATTCCCCACATACGGCACACCCAGAAACCGAGAAGCCAGTAAGTCCTTATTGGCGCAGAAAAACAAAATGACCTCACTTTTTCAAGTATTTATTTATTTATTTATACGTGGATACAATAACAATCATATAAATATGATTGGGAAGAAACAACAGGCTTGGCCCAAAACTATTCCATTCCCAAATTTTGATTACATGTCCAAAAAATAGGTTATGTTTCTTCTGTAAGAAGTTCAAGCTCAACTTTCGCCCAAAAATAAATATGAGATGCAAATTTTAAATTTAGAAAAATTAAAACACCAAATATAGTTAAATATTACACTTAATTATCACTGTACATTTATTCATATATATTTAAGTTTATTTCTTCATTTTCCAACTTCAACATGACTAATTTTACTTTTATTAATTATTATTTATTGATCTTGAACATTAATATAAGCATCTATTTCAACACAATGTAAAGTTTTTATAAATAAGTAATTTGACTGAATCTGTTTCCTTCAAACATCTACACTGTAATTAAATTGTATTTTATTTATCTTTAATTGTTTTATTTATTTATTCACTTTTATTTTAATTTTTTCTCAAAGTGACCTTCAATCATTACCATACCAACTTAATTTTCTATGCCATCATAATAATAGCACGGTAAGATTCAAAAGTAATATTACATCATTAACGTAGAATATAAACACATGTTACAATATACAAGGGGGGCAGTCAAACATCACTATTGGTATTAAAATAATTCACAGAGACTCTTTTCAATTAGTCATAAATTCAAACAAATCCACTATAACACAAATGGAGATTTTGATTTTATACAGAAACATTTTTAAATTGTTACTTTTTAACCTTTACACCAGTAAGATGGCAACCATCATCATTGCAAACATTTTCAAGTCTCACACTGAAATTCTCACTGAAACTTCACAAGCTGTTTCTTTGTATAAAATAATTAATTTAAAACGTCGATACTCGAATGCTTTGTCACCGAGTTGTTCAAGATGAGAGGATTTTGCCTAAAATTCAGCTACCTTGAGTAAAATTAGCTTACGTTCATGGTTTTCAAGCGTTGAGTGAGTTCTACAATAAGATATTATGTTACACTTAAATGAGTTGAAACTAGAATAACATGATTCATAGAACTCTACCTATTAAAATCTAGAAAAAAGTTTGTGATCGAAAAAATACTTTCCTGAACCAATTATATAAATTTGATGTTCCAATAAACTTGTGATTAAATTTTAATGAATTAAAAGTAGTATAATATTATATTATAATTCGGTAATCACAGAACACATTAATGAATGGATATGATCAATCATTATAGAACTCTACGCAAAAATAGGCATTTTACTAGTATTTGGGAACTTACCGAAAGCACCTTCGCCAAGTTCTTGAATGAAATGAATATTGGAAAGCCTGTACTCCTTCACTCTAGGCCTTGCTTCGGATTTCAGACTGCTATTCGCCGATCCCGGGATTAAGGCTGACATCTCCAGTCCTTTCTTGTTTGGAGATGTTTTGATCGTCTGCAATGTACATTCAAGTTTAATTATAATCAAAACTGAAAACGCTCATTGGATTATTGAATTCATACCAATTTAGGTAATTTATCAACCTATACTTCAATTTGATTTTAGCAAAAGCAAGTGAAATGGATAATTCATCCACTCTTTTTCATTTTTAAACGACGTATTAGGCTTGCTACCAACGATACGAGAATATCGGAGCACGGGTCCCCGCTAGTCATTAATAATTTGCAATCGAAAGAAATCTGCGAAACTAAATGAGTTCAGAAACTTACTGTTAAGCATAGATTACCTTATAGAAATTTACCTTCAGTCCAGGCGTGCTGGCCAGACGGTTTCTATTGTTGCGTTTATTTTTCCGCGTTATACAACAGTACAGGCCGGATATTAGTGAAATGAGTAGTATCACTCCAGCACCCACCATTATGTAAATCCATACCGGTTGAACTGCAAATAAATTTCAATTATCAATTTAAACTTACAACATTAATTTGCAAAAGAAATGGATTGGAAAAATATATCAAGAAAGGTTATCTACTGATTACACTATAATTTAATGATCTCTAACGTGAATTTACGTTACTAGTTCTAGTTACTAGTTGATGAAGATGAACGTAAAGATGGACGGTACAAAATTGTTGATATATTTGCAGCTATGAAAATTATATGGACAAGAATTCAATTTTGTTTTTGATCTATTTGCATTTATTTCAATACATGCATGACAACCAATTTGAGATACTAAAATTATTATTTTAATGAATTTTGTTCTGTGTATCATTATTAATTTGAGATTCACAAACAATCCACAAAAAGCCTTACAGTTTATCATACAAAATTATAAAATAAATTATTTTTATTCTATAGTGGAAAGTTGTAGAATTATTTATTGATTGATCAATATCACATATCATCATATTGACACATATATTGATAGTACATCATCAAATGATAGGGAGAGAAAAATAAGGTAACCTTGTGCTATTCCTCTCCCAATTTAGATAGGTTGGTTACACATAGTCCGAAATAGGTTAAGACTTGTAGTAGTACACTTCTGAGTCCTCAATTATGAATTAAAATACAATTATTATGTGTATGGGATTGAATATCTTAGGGGATATAGAGAAGAGAATTTTCATTCAAACTGGAATATATTTGACAACAATACTTTGATAAACGCTTCATAACAATTTAAACGGAGAACTTGATCTGGTATCTACGCACAATGTTTCTTTGCGGATCCATTTCTTCAAATTTTGTGAAGAATTTCTGTAACGTTTTAATTAATATGAAAAGGAATGTATTTTCTTATCATTAATTAAATAATGTTGTCAGAGATGTGAAACTCAAGTTTTGTGTAGATAAAACTATCTTAAATAAAATAGATACAAAGTATTGAATGAAAAAGACTGAGAAATTGTCAAAAAGCCACTGATTTATTTATTATTTATTTATTTATTTTTCAAGGTGATACACATACTATAATTAGGAAAAAAAAACAGGCAATTGCCAAAACTTCTTCAGTTCCTGGATTTTCACATATTAAAAATAGTCCAAACATTAGGTTAAGTTCAAATTTGATTTCTGCCAAATGTCCGCACCATCCGAGGAAGATAACACAGATATAAAATTGATTTTGAATTTCACAATGTTGATATAAAGCCGAAAACAATACATCAATCCTAAATTCAATTAAATTTAATGAATAAATTAAAAAATTTGAAGACAAAAATTAGACACTCACTTTCAGCTACTTTACAGCTGTTTTTTTCGGTTAAACATCGTTTATCAGAGATTGCCAATGTGTAATAACCGAAACCGGTCTTTCTAATTATCAATAAATCAGTGGTTTTTGACAATTTATCATTTTTTCATTCATATGAATAATTACCACAATATTAACTTCTCAACTACACAAGAAGATACAATAGGTATGTTTCGAATAAAGACATGTTTCATTATTTAGAATAAAAGTATGTTCATTATTTTCAAAACGATCAAGAAATTAAAGATATGAGACTAATCTAAATTTAAATCAAAGGAAAAAATAGAATTTATCAAGTCCATATATTCAAGTGGAAAACCAAACAAATTTATAAGGAGAGATTCATTTCAAACTTTCATCAGCATATCAACAATATCATGCTTTACCATTTAGTCTATGCTAAGGCCCGGTTGCACTAAAGTATGTTATTTCACCGATCATTGAATGCCATGAGAACCATCGGAGAAACGGAAAACGTAAGCACTTAATCACTGTTGGAATTTAACAGACTCTTGTGCAACTGAGTCTATCTGTTTGAAGTGAATCTCTATACATAAACTGCAAAATGAAAGTGGGAATTCAACTTCATTCTATTTTTGAATTTCCATTCATCATATTTGGGAGAAATATAGTTTTTGGCTATGTCTGTGTCTTCTCCCAATCATATTATTGTTCAATTATATGACTTGTAACTGTCAATCAGACTCTTTGTGATGAAGTGAGTCTCACTACAGTTTAGAGTGAAACGTTAGCACTTAATCACAGTAAAATTTAACCGACGTTTCTGCAATGGAGCTTATGAGTTTGGAATGAATTTAGTACAGTTTTGAGTGCAATATACTCACTGCACATAGGTATGCCACAGGGCTCCTTATGCTGTTTGTGCACGTGAAGCACCAGGGCTCGTTTTCATATCCCTCCAGGGTTGCGGCAGTGCGAGTGGCCTCCCAGCAGCGAGTGATACTCCGACGAACGTACATTGCCTGGTGTTCCACGGTATGCACGGTGGCCTAGCTTCGATACGGACACTGCTCCTCTGTACAAAGATCGCAAACATATCGATATACAGTATTATCGTAGCAACATGTCTATACCTAAATGTATCGATCGATATATTGCAAACAATAAACTGATGGCAAAAATATCTATAGGCCTAAATAATATTTGACTTATCGAAAACAGCATAAAATAAATGGCAAAATATCGATATACTGCCGGAAAATAGATTTATTCACAAGGGAAAAGTTGCTTAAATGAAATAAGTCAAAATAGGAACTATCCCAAACATAAATCGTACCTATTTGTTTCATATCTACTCAGTTGATTTTGTACGTCATTCCATTTGATATTACATCAATTGACGAGCGTTAGTGAGTTCCACTTTAGACTTACTGAAGGCCAAAGTCGATGTCCTCTGTTTGTACATTCTACAATAACTTTGGAAATAATGATCAATCGCTTCAAATTTTGACACGTATTCTTCGAACCTTTTATACAGATCAAGTTCGTTGGACAACAAAATTGACTCACTCCGTCCTTTTCAGGATTAAAAATAGCATTGAAGTGCATAAGAAAAAAACTGTTGTGATTTGTATCATTTAGTCAGCTGAGCAATTAATTGCATGTAATTTATTCCTTCTTTTCAGTTTTCTAACCATTCCTTCACAGAGACACTGACACATGATTTCATCTGGTATATACAACATAATTATTTACAACTTTTACATCAAATAAACAAATAAGCTAATATAATGGGCTGTGTTTTCGGGGTTCCATTCATTTTCTCTTGAAACTCTGTATCTAAATCATGTATCACTTGACCTTCTCATTAAAAAAAATGAATTCATAGGTGGTCAAAGATGTGGAAGCGACAGAGTAATTTTTCAGTTCAAATAAGATCCCCAATGAAACCTACAGCACATTATTCTTGTAAAAGAAATATTCACGCTGTTTTCATTATTTTCACCAACTCCTTATAATATTAAAGTTGCAGGTTTCAAAGATTACAATACAACGGTTCATGAGCGAGTTCTCCAACCCTGGGGGTTACTAGTTTAATACTGAATTCGATAGCAACTGAATGAATAGATGAAATAGGTACGATTTATTGTTTTGATAGTTGTCATTTTAAATAAAAATACTAAGAAATTGTCAAAAACCACCGATTTATTGATACTTAGAAAGACCGGTTTCGGTTGTTACACCATTGTCAATCTCTGATAATCTCGGAGTTTACAGAGATTGACAATGATGTAGACGAAACCGTCTTCTAATTATCAATAAATCTATGGTTTTTGACAATTTCTTAGTTATATCATAGAAAACAATAGTGTAACTAATATCCCATGGTATAGGGCGCTTATGTCGTAACTTTTCTTTTATTCTCAAGCCGATAGTCCACGTAGTTCTTTCCATGAAGCTGTGTGACGCTGGTAGTGTCTCATACTGTGCCGTACATACACTATCACCCGCCAAAACAGTAAAAATC
>NW_024090907.1:0-24954 GCF_014356525.2 Nilaparvata lugens
AGGAGTCATAAGGTTTGCATAGATTTAAAAGAACAATACGAAACTGGTTATATGATACTGGAACCTACCAGACCGAGGAACTCATTGTGAATGGGATATAGTAAACTACTGTAATCTTATTATAAGTATTATATTCTACCTTTAATAACTAACTAAAATTACTAACTAATCATAGATGTTTCAGAGAGGAAACCTATTATCACTCCGACACATATTATTATAGAGGGTATCATAATTAGGACTAAGTTTTATTATTAGCAACTTTTGTATGTATATTATAATAATTGTGTATATTAAGTTTGTCAATAAACTCCTCTGCTTGCAATTCATTGGCAATCAGAGAAATTATTATTATGGACTATGCCTATAGTGTGTAATTGCATTCTCTGATCGGTTCAAGTGACAGTTCATCATGATCAGAATTCAAAAACTTTTGTACAACCGGACACGAGTTTGAAATTTGATTGATTTGATTTTGAAACCTCTTAATTGTCCCATAAGTTTACAAAAAATGTACAATTTGCAAACATTACATCATTATACAGGACGATAAAGACCAAAGGTATACCTATTTGGGAAACTAAATTGAGCAGAAACTATTGATTCGACTTGCCTATTGAACATCTGCAGATTGAGTGACTGCGACAGTAGCTGTTGCCGGTTCTCCCACATCTGGTGCAGATCCTCCCATCCATCTCTGAGGGCCTTCAGCCGCTCTCGCAGGAACATGTACTGCGGATCGTCCTGGGTGCTCGGTTCGGCCGTGATACGCTGGCCGTACTCCATCATCTAAAATCAATTATGATTAAAATGAATGAATGATCCCTATGGGGCCCATTACACAATCAAATAACCTATAGAATATATTTGACCAGCTTTTATCAACGATTTAACTCCCAATAGATTATCAAAACATTATGAATAAATTATAAAAAAGATAGAATGTAACTCTAGGTATCTTCCTCTCTTTTTTCTCTTCCACCACACCCCCAACCACAAAGCCCATGGTTTTTATATTTGTAACATTTTATTGTCTTTTATTTGTTTCGTAATTCTTTGTAATTTTGTTTTGTGTTGTTTTGTGTTTTTAATAAATTGAATTGAATTATGAATGTATGATAGACATTAATTTGTCATTGAAACACGGGAATGCGATCAATTATTTGATTGAATAAACGATTTAGTTCACTGACTGACTAGAGTGCTTTCACGTTTCAAGAACTCATTTTCAACATTGTGAAAGTATGATCACTATGGGGCCCATTACTCAATCAAATAATTTATAAAATAGCTTTGACCGTTTTTTTTTATTATCAATGATTTGACTCCCTATAATGGACCCATATTGGATAAACAAATACTTTGTGGAAGATCAATGAATCAAATCAGTAAAAAACTTTATTGGCATTTTAAATCATGAATACAAAAGTGAATTCGTAAAAAATAAATGACAAACGAAAAGAGAAGATATAGAAATAATTTCAAGATAAGTTGAAAAAAGATGATATATTCAAGCAACACCGCATATGAGAACAATATATAGTTGAATATCGTCAGAATGTACGTTGATGGGCAGTAATTAAATAACATCGTCTCAATTTAGTACATACAGTAGTCACTTAATTCATATATTATTATTGTTGATTAAGTTGTTACATACTGACTAGAATTAACAATAACACAGATAAAATAATAGATAACAAACTAGGAAATGCGTATCATTATAGTTTAATAACATAGCCTACAATTTATAAAAAAAACAGAAGACAAAAAATGTCAGTGCATAGCGTACTTGGTGTAGTCGTCGCGGTAGTTGTCAATCTCCTCGCGAATGCTCTGGTGCTGATTCAGCAACTTCTCGGCGTCAGCAAGCGAGCTGGAATGTCCTCAGATGCCACGTCTTTCTGTGTCTTCGTCAGCCAGGCCTAGACACCACACACCACAAAACATAACAATCATTATGAAAAGTCTTAGCTCCACCTAATAAAGAGCATTTCAATTATTATAGATTCTATTTTCATCAAATCGATAAATAATGGACAGTCGAATTGAAGCTGCAGAAATGAGATTGCTAAGGAGTGTGTTTGGATGCACTAGAATTGATAGAATCAAAATACTGATATAAGGTAGGTTTTATCGTTGCTCCTCTGCATGAAAGAATTATACAAAATAGACGCAACTGATGCAGTCATTTGAATAGAATGCCACCTGGAAGAATGACATTTGAAGTCCAAAACTATAGACCTACTGGAAAAAGAGATGTAAGGAGGCAAAGAAAGAGATGGGTACCGGAACAGGTTAATTAATAAACCTAATCCCGAAGTGAAGATGATGATGAGATAATAAAATGAATTAATCAATATTGAGAGTTTTACAAAACTTGGAAATTGAGTCGACATGTTTTCTAGTATTCATCGTTTCTCGACCCCTAAATTCACAGTAAATAATGCGGTGAGTGTTATCAAACTGACTTTCACTATTGAAATTTAAAAGACTTTTGTCCGGGCTAATGTTTTTTATTTCATCATGAGGGAATTATTATAAGGAAAGTTTTTTCAATTTTGTAAGGTAACATATTAATTTCACCAATAAAGTTTCACTTTATAGATCCCAAGGGTGAATTCACTTAATCTCAGTTGATCTAGAAGTAGCCCGGGTGGACAACTTCAGTACGTACAGTTTCAAGTACGTCATCTTCCCGTTGATTTTAGAAAGTCCTTTGGATACTTTACCACATATTTAATTCTATTAAGAGATAATTCATTTATTTATTCGTGGATACAATTACAAATCATATAAATATGATCAGGAAGGAACAACAGGCTTGGCCAAAACTATTCCATTCCCAATTTTGATAATTAATAGCATGTCCAAAAAAATAGGTTATGCTTCTATAATAATAATAATTATTATTATTATTATTATATTATTATTATTATTATTATTATTATATTATTATTATTATTATGTTCTACTGTAAAACGTTCAAGTTCAATTTTCGTCCAAATATACATATAAGCTAGACATTTTGAATTTAGAAGAATTAAAACACAAACCTATATTTAAATATACAACTTAATTATCACTGCATATTGAATTGAACAAGTTATTTTATAAAAGTTTGAGGCCAAAAATACTGAATGATTCCAGCATATTGTCATTTACAAGCAAAAACCTAGCCCCTGAATTTTCCGTAAACTATCCTCTAACTAAATGCTCCCCAACTCTAACCCATTCTCACTAGTCCGTAAATAGTGTGCGACGGCATAGCTGACTGTGTATCAGCCTACACCGAAATGTTGCCATGAAAGCTTGACATGGTGAATGGCTCAACTTCTCATTTCTTGCAATATCTCAAGTATTGGTCGGAAAAGGTGTTTTGATGAACTGAAATGTTGACAAAGTGAATGTCAAGTGCTGGAAGAAATAGGTGCTTGACAAACTGAAATGTTGACGAAATGAACGTCACACTGACCTGGAAATGGTCCAAGTCCCTGAGGAAGCGGTGCAGATCGCCGGCCTCCTCGAGCTTGCTGTCGCGCTCCTTGAGCATCTGCGTCAACTGGTCCCAGATGGCCTGTATCTGCGTGATGCGCTCGCGGATGGCAGCGGCCTCCTCGGGGTGTTCGCCGCCGATGGCGTCGGGCCTCTGCCTCCAGCGAGTCCAGTTTCGCCTGGATGGCGGCCAGGTCGCGCTCCATGCCCGACAGCCGTCGCTGCAGTGTCATGATGCCGGTCAGGTCCATTTCCAGGCTGCAAGGTGAACGCAAATTCAGTAATGACACTCACACTAAACCACTATGTCGTCTTCATCATCAACATAATCTTCATCATGTACAATTACTATACTATAATTACTACAACAGGGAACAGGATCAGGCGCCCAAATGCTCCAAAAGACCTCAGAATCAATAGAAATATTTCAAATTCATCATCATTTTGTTGTCGATGGAGTAATTATATGATGAACAAAATTCATCATAATTTTGTTTCAATGTGGAAAATAGTGAAGAATAGGAAAGTCGCACATAATCTTTATTTGGACAATTTATTTTATGAAATTGGGAAGAAAAGAAGTTTTGAACTGTTGTCTGTTTCTTTGTCCTTGAGTTGATTGTAAATGATAACTAAATAAATAAAAAAATCCGTGTTTCGGATGGACACGTTAATCCGCCCCCGCTGCCTAAAAACAGTCGTTAGGTCATGTCAGAGGCCCTGAAATTGATCAGGTGCGACTTGAAAACTCTGACAACAGACCTGAGCCAGCCAGGCTACTCAATATTTATTATATTATTATCACGCATTAATCAGCTATAAAGCAGCCTGCAAACAGGGACATTACTAGCGGCTACTAGCGACTATGGGAACGTGGAATTTGAAATGTCCTGAACTGAAATGTACATGACACTTACAATTCCGTACTCCCGAGACAGCTAGTGGACGCTTAGTAGAGGCTACTATTGTTCGTGTGCATTTTGTTTTACTATAATAATATCATGTTTTCCATCTTGTAAAATGCATATACTTACTTCATCGTGCTTAGTCCAGCACAGTTGACATTAATATCTTGCACACACAAGTAACAAAATTAAAGATGTAGAGAAAATATATGAAATTGAAAAAATAAATAATTTTCACTTTTGATACTGTATTGGACGAGATATAGTGATAATTATCTGTAATGAAAACACAAAAATTTTGTTTAATTTTTTGTTTTCATGATATATTTGTCATTCTTGAATTGTCAACATTGTACCACTTCTTTATTTATTTTTTCAACAATCATTACTTAACAACAATCACTGAGGATACTCCCATTTGATAGGTAATTTGTCCAAACTTGAGAATATAGGTCATTGTAATAGTAAAGCAGGCCATTTGTTGTCCAACATCAAATGTTGGATATGGCATCGGACCGTAATGCGCAGGCTACACCAAACTCGCTCCCGCGGCGGTAGCGAAAGTAAAAAACTCGCTTTCCATGTTATTAAATTGAGCAGGCCACACCGAGCTCGCTCCCGCAGAGGGAGTACCTCGGCGGTAGTTTCACTTGGCCGTGCCAGACAAACTTTTGAAACGTCTGCTGGTGGTACTACCGCCGAGGTAGCGAGTTCGGTCTGGCCTGCACAATTGAATAACATGGAAAGCGAGTTTTAAAAGTTCGCCTTCGGTAGCGCATGCGCAGGATACCGAGACTCACACGTGACAATGAGTCATTCGCATGTCTACAGCGACGCAACATTTTGTGTTTGAGTTGAAATTGAGCTGTTGTCATTTCGTGTTGACTTCCAATAATACATTGATTTTCAATGGAGAGCCTAATTGAAGAAGTGAGGAAACGACCAATATTATGGGATTTTAAAAGCGACAACTATAAAGATGTTACGAGAAAAGATAGAGAGTGGGACGAGATTTCCAACATATTATAATGAGTTCCTCATCACTATCAGAACTACTGTCCTCTAACCACGGTACGTTATTTCTAAGTGATTTTTGGTCGCTCAAATTAATTAGCGTCATGTTCACTGTCGATAACTTCTGCTACTAGCTACTAGTACCTACAGTACTACGTGACGAAGTACAGCGCTGTGGTTGCTGGCCTTTCCCCACTACTATAGAACCACACTCATCAAAACAAAACAAAAAACAAACTACCACTAGCGGACGTTTTTTAGTGTGGCCTGAACTACCACCGCGGGAGCGAGCTCGCTACCTCCAGCAGACGTTGGTGTGGCCAGTGCTTCTAGTCTAGAAGTCTAGACTAGAAGTGCTAGCCTAGTTGGAAGTCTAGTAGTACGAGTTACATCAACTAGAGGTCCAACAGAAACGTCCGACATCCGACTAGCCTTTGAACAGAATGTCTGCAAACCGTGTGCAGACATAACAGGATAACAACTGACCTATCAGTAGACTGCAATATGCGCTTCTTGTCCTCGATCCAGGACACAGTCTCGCGACACTCGATGTGGAAGGTCTGCAGACCGTGCGCAGAGTGAGCTCCTCTCGCTTGGCCTCGGCCTTCTCCCTGAGCTCGGCCCACTCGTGGTTGAGCTTGTTCTGCCGGCCGACGATGTCCTCCGAGTTGGGATGCTCGACGTGCAGCAGCTGCCTGGCCAGCTGGTTCACCACGGCTACCTTCGACGCGTTCGCGTTCATCTCCTTGTCGAAGCCATCGTAACGGTGCTTCATTATCTCCACGTCCTCTATGTCCTGCCACAGCACATACACAGTTACATTCATTAGAAATCGCATGGAAAAAATATAAAGGCAAAAACCAATATTTAAAAGGACGTATTAACAGGCAATTATTTATTTATTCACAATGGAGACAACGGGTTTCCCCAAATATGTCTCCTTGACAATAAAAATTGTACAGATACAAATGAAAAAAGAAAAATAATACGAACTTATGCAGTAATAACTAATACAAACACCAAAAATACCACCTAATTCAAAAATGAAAATACAAAGATTTCGAATACTTATGAAAAAGTAAAAGTAAAACAAATTGAGAATTCAAAATTCCAAAACTTATAAAAAATTGAAGAATATAATAACAAATAAAGAACAAAAATTTTATTTATAGAATAAATTAACATTTATAACTGAACGACGTCCCAAACCATATGCACATCCACACTGACACACCAACTATTTATTTGATCAGATCATGCTTACACAAGATTATCATATAACGCTTTCCGGAATTTATTATTGTAAAATTCATACTAAGAGCCGTTTGCACAGTGACAGTTCAAATGGAATCATGGTGCCTGTTGCACTAAAAAGTCAGTTAAATTTTAATCCTGATTAATTTCATGATAACCAATCAGAGAAGCCGTCTTTTCAAGAAGGTTTACTCTCATTGGTTTTCATAAAATTAATCACGATTAAAATTTAACCGACTTTTGTGAAACCGGGTCTCAGTTTGAACTGGATCGTCAATATTATATTTCGTTTCGTGATTCATTCTGACATTAAACCACCAGATGATTTGATTGAGTTTGAACTGTCCTTGACCGGCGTTAAAATTAGTCAAGTTCCCTTGAGTTCACGTTTTCTCGACGTTTGCGAACTTGGGAGTCAAGTTTTCATAACATCAAAAAAATATAATTATGAAGTAATAAACAATCTAATTAATCTTAAAATTTTCTTCTTCATCTGCATGAATTTGCGACAATCTGCGACAATTTACCGCATCTCCAAATCTGCGGAGCTTTTATTTTCAATATATTACAATCTTTATAACTAATTCAACTATTCAAGATAAATGAAGATAATTTTGAATCATAATGAGATATTTTTGTTGGAAGGAAAAATACAATAATGAAAATTAGCGTGTACAACCGTAGTGAAACAACGTGGATTTTGTAGCAAAGCCCAACCTTCGAGGTCCCGTATTATGGGGATTTCAAGGTGTATTGCAATAATTACTCAATAATTTTATCATTAATTTACTTAATAATTGGAATATTAGTTTTACCTTGACAGGAACCATGGTCTGCAGCATGCGGTCCTTCTCTCCGATCCATTGCTCGACTCCGTCTGCCTCGCTGAACAGCTTGTAGAGAGAGAGCGCATCCAACAGCTGTTGCTTCCTCAGCTTGGCCAACTCCATTAGCTCCTTGTAGCGCTTGTCGATCGACGCCAGTCGCTCCACCACTTCTGGAGCCTACAAAAATAAAGAAAAATATTACTTCAAAATCTTTAAATGATTAATATCACAGTTAGTATAAAATTATGAACAACAAAAAGTGCACTTCAATAATGAAAAATTATTATTAAACTATGAAGCTCTTGGGTGTCTTTGACAATCTCAGTTGAGGAATTGGCCCATGCTTTTAAAATTTTTCATCACTTTTGATTTGGATAATAATAGTAATAATAATATCGAGCCTTTTCCCACTCAGGTGCGTTTCAAGTCAGTTGCTTCCACGAGTCTCGGTCATGGGATTCGTTTGGTGTTACTCCCTTCTCTACAAGATCTTGGGCGATACATTTTTCCCATTTCTTCCTAGGTCTTCCCTTCTTACTAGTGCCTTTGACATCCAAGTGGTCGAACTTATTTCCCACATATCGTCCTCCCTTCTCTTCACATGTCCGTACCACTTGAGAAGTAAACAATGCAACTATAATTTTGAATGATTACCTGTCGGTCCTGTTCGCCCAATTCGCTGGCCTGCTGGTGCAGAGCCTCAATGGTGGCCGCATAGTTCTTGACCTCATCAGTGGCGTCCTTGTGCTTCTTGAGCAGTGACTGCACGTTGGCCTCATCCCGACCCACGTCCTCACTCGACACAAGTCGCAGAGTGTCCAGCATCCAGATGTCAACGTCATCCGCGTCCGCGAAGAACTGAAAATCAACATACATTTATTTACACCGGTATTCGACCTGCAGTCATGCTACTGTGATAATGTCTTTTCGGTCCCAAAATTTTATAGTTTTTTCAAAGTTTGGGAATTTTCCAATTATTTGTAGCCTAATTAATTTAATTCAATTCAGAAGTATTTTTTTAATTTCAAAAAGATTTTTGTATGTATGGATTGTAAATTGAGTATGTAATTGAAGAATTTCTAAGTGACTCACATAACCTCTAGCTACATTTGGACAGTTGTATAAATTAAAATTGGAACCATTTTTGGTGTAAGTTAGCCTGTGGTACTTTTCTATAAGTTATATAATTTTGAATGATTGAATAAATAAATAATGGCAACGAGGCTTGATCAATAGAATAGAATATTTTCTTTATCCAACACAGCAAATTGTGTCGAATATCGTCAATAAAAGCGTCAGCAATACAGTTGAATATCGTCATTAAATAATATTTATACAGATTTTAGATGTGAAGTCAACAAAATAAATATTAATATACAAAATTTGAGTCAATAGCATACCATTTATCACACGATAAAACACAATACCATACCTACAAAACTAATCAAAATTTGAACTTTTGAATTCTTCTACGATGTATATACGCAACTTGTGGTAATGGAACGGTGTGAAAAATTATGTGACGGCATGACATAAGCCAGTCCAATGTGCTGCATGACATGGATATACGAAGACTGTACAGTTCTTTATATTTATTTATCTACGACAATGTTATAATGTAAACATCACAATCAATCCAAAAGCAGGGGTCTTTTCGCAATGGATTTCCAAAACTAAACTATAATGTGATGCTGGTGGCATCAACATTTAAACACCGTTTCTGATGCTGGCAGCCGGGTTCAGTTTGTCAAGTTTTCACAAAGTCAAGTATTTAGTTTGACTAGATTTCAATTGGTCAAGTTTTCAGTTCGTCAAGATTTAAGTACGTCATGTTTTCAGTTGTCTAGTTTTCAATATTTCAAGTTTACTGTTCATTCTCTCTGAGTATTTTTCATCTAAGTATTTCATTTTTTTACCATATATAGGCTACTTGGTTTATTTCTAACCTTACAAGCAATGTAAGGATATTTCTAACCCAAGTAAGCAATGGGATAATTTGCTTGAGTGTTCGTAGATAAAATAGTGTATACAACAGTTTTATATATTGTCTTTAAAGCACTCGTGAAATGTTTAAGACACGCGTTCGCACACTTCGCTCGCTCGCTTGTGTCTTAACTCTACATCTAACTCGTGCTTTAAACACCCTTATTATAAAACTAAGTTTTTAGAATTAAGTTTGTATTTTCAGTTCTTTTTCAAAATTATTTCTTTAATATATGAATCTTCTCTATTCAAGTGATAACTATGTGAAATATCTGTTCTATTTTTTGATTTGAAGCATCTAAATTTGAAAATTTACTTTGTGACTGAACATATTAGTGGTCTGAAAATTTTGCGAAGTGAAGAGCTACAAGACTTAACCTATTTCGGACTATGTGTAACCATATCTAAATTGGGGAGAGGAATAGCAGAAGGTTACCTTATTTTTCCTCTCCCTATCATTTATATGATGTTTACTTATTATATCAATCAATAAAGAATAAATAAAAATAAAAGAATAAAACTGTTGTATAAACTACTATTTTTAACCTGGTCATATAGGACATATATATGAATCATATATTTATCCCATATTGATCAGGATTTTAGAGTTTTAAAATTAAAAAAGTTCAATGAACAGTGTTTTTGTCTTTGAACAATCTTTGTCATCGACAGAAAGATTGTTTATTTTATTTGTTGTCAATATTAACGTGGCTTCTCTTTTGTTTCTAATAACAAACGTGCCGCTTGTGCGACAGATAAAAATATGTACTTGAAATGGCTTTCATGTTTGGCATTGACTGAGTTTATATTAATATAAACGTTACATAATTGGTGAAGGCATATCATGCTTACATATTATGTTAGTCAATGTTCGCATTTCAATTGGTAATTTATTGTGTTGTTTCGCATAGGTTGGCATCTTCTCATACAGCTGTAATCTGTGTTGGTGTATGGCTAGTTTATTTTTCCCCGAATGTAGATGTGTATAGGGTCAATAACTGACCTGATGGAAGTCGACAGCCTCCTCGAGCCGCTTGCGTCGATAGGCGGCGGTGTCCTGGAGATGGCCCCACATGGCCAGCGTGTCCTGCAGCCGCTCCTCGATGCGGTCGGCGCCAAAGTGCTGCTGCCTCACTAGCTCCTCACCCACAGCAACCACTGCCATCAGTTGTGGCTTGTGGCTGGCGATCTCGCTTTCCAGCGCCTGTCAAACATAAAATAAAAGATGCAAATCAGTGAAAAATGACGAAATCAAGTTTGACAAGACCAGCACTAAACTAGACAATCCAAACCGTTCCTTATTCGTTGATATAATTACAAATCATATGAATATGATCGGGATAGAACAACAGGCATAGTCCAAAACTATTCTGTTCTCAAATTTTGATAAATAATAAAATGTCCGAAAAAATAGGTTATGTTCTTACTGAGGAAATTTAAATTTCATGTGTGCTAAGCAACAGATTGATGGCTTCTGACAATTTGTGAACACTTCATAAGAAACGATATTACTCTTTTCCTGCTGTTGTGTGACCACAGCCATAAGAAACAATGTTACTCTTTTCCAGGGAATGTGTGACTACACCCACAACAAGCAATGCTCCCCATTCCCTGTATTTCAGTAAACACAGTCATAACAATAACAACCAATGTTAATCTTTTCCAGTCATTGTGTGATTACTGCAATACGAATGAGCAGTAATTCGTTGGAACCCACCTTATGCTGGATTAACAACAAATTTATAATTTCTCCAGACAATGTATGAATGCTGCCATAACAACCAATGTCAATCTTTTCCAATCATTGATATCTGATTCATTTAGTGAACTATGCCATAAGAAGCAATGAACAGTAATTCATTGGAACCCACCGTCTGCTTGATGAACAACAGATTGATAGCTTCTCTGACAATGTGTAAACACTCACATAACAATGTTACACTTTTCCTACTCATGTGTAAACACTGCCATAAGAACCTACCTTATGCTGCTAAGCAACTGATTAAAATAGAAAGAAAAATAAAAAATCTCAGTACCCTTTTTGAATTATTTAATCACCAATTAAATATTATTAACTAATATTATTATTACTAATATTATTATTTATTGAATAATTCAAAAGGGTACTGAGATTTTTTTATTTTCTTAAATATTATTTAAGAATATTATTATTAATTATTTGATTAAATAATTCAAAAATCTGGTGTGGCGCACTCACACGACTTTCCTTGCGTATAAAAATTGATCACCTGACGCCAGTGTTCTCGCGCATCTCAAGTCTACTTATAATCAAAGATCTTAGCCAGCTGGTGACAGGACAATAACGCTGGAGACATACGAGGTCTGCTATCTCTTCATTGTGACTCATTTGATAGAATCAACAATTGCCAACAGTTTGCAATTGGATAATCACATTTTCTCAAATTTCGAGCTTATTTACAATTTTAGGTGAAAATGTTACTGAACATTAATTGTAGAGATTTTCATGCTCAATCTTTTACACTCAATTTTTTTGTTTAAATTGTGCCTGAAGCCTGATAATTGAGAATCTAAAATCAAACTTTGCATAGATGGGGCGGAGCTCCTGAAATTTTTACAGATATGAGACTTGTGGCAGTTGATAGAACTCATCAATGACTATTTCAGGAATGAATTTAATCAAAATCGTTGAAGCCATTTCCGAGAAAATCACGAAAAACCCTGTTTTTGACAACATTTTCTTCATTCTAGCCGCCATCTTGAATCGCATTTGATCGAAATTGTTCGTGTCGGATCCTTATAGTGTAAAGACCTTAAATTCCAAATTTCAAGTCATTCCGTTTATTGGGAGATGAGATATCGTGTACACAGACGCACATACACTCATACACACACACACACACACACACATATATACAGACCAATACCCAAAAACCACTTTTTTGGACTCAGGGGACCTTGAATCGTATCGAAATTTAGAAATTTGGGTAAATTATTTTTTTTCGGAAAGCAATACTTTCCTTACCTATGGTAATAGGACAAGCAAAGTAATAAGGGAACTGAGATTTTTATTTTTCTTTCTACATATTTATATTACAAGTAGCCCTATACGGAAAAGAGATAAATTGAACTGATCAATACTGATAAGGCTTCACCTGACAAGCTGTGAAAGCTGCCATAACAACCGATGTTACTATTTTCCTGCCTTTGTGTGAACACAGCTATACCAAGCAATGTTACACTTTTCCTGCCATTGTATGAACCCACCTTATGCTTGCTCAGTAACAAATTTATGACTTCTCCAGCCAATGTGTGAAAACAGTCATTAAAACCAAAGTAATTCTTTCGTTGCTCATGTATGAACGCACCTTATGCTTGCTGAGCAGCAGATTGATAGTGGTGAGATCGTGGCCGATGTCTCCAGTGCTGACAATCTGCTCCTTCTCCTTGATCCAGTTCTCCTCGTCAGCCATGTCCCAGTAGAACTGCCACAGCCTCCTCGATTCCTCCAGACGCGCTCTCCTCTCCACGGCAACTTGACCAGTTCGGCGTAGGCGTCCTCCAGCTGTTGCACGCGTTCCACGATCACCGTCGGCTCGCATGGCCGGAAGCCCTCTGTTTTCCTGAACAGATCAAATAAAATCAGATCAATTCAAATTCATCTATTGTTACAACATTGCAAATTAAAATTCTCTATTTGTCATACAATACAAATAATTTAGACATGTTTTTTATTTCATTATGTTCACTGATTCATAGTTCGACTGACTCCTTCCCCAAGCTCAAGCTTGTTGTTTTTAATGAAAAAGACTAAGAGATTGTCAAAAAACCACAGATTTATTGATACTTAGAAAGACCGGTTTCGGTTATTACACATGTCAATCTCTGATAAACTAAAACTATAGTTTAGAAACCCGTCTTCTAAGTATCAATAAATCTGTGGTTTTTGACAATTTCTTAGTATTTTTCATTTAATATGAATAATTACCACAATATCAACTTCTCAACTACACAAAAAGCTTGCTCTTTTTGGGAAGTAGTGCCTAATGTTCTAATTCGTAGAATAATTTCATTATTGCATTGTACATTGTATAGTTTATTGATTTATTTTGTAATGTGTGAGGAATAAATAAATTAAAATTAAAAAAAAAAGAATGAATAAATATGGCACTACCGGCAAAAGTCAACTTGTAAGCCGGCAGTGACTGCCGTCAAAATATAAAAAATAAACCATTTTAGAAAACAGAGCTTAAAATATCACACATCTTTCAATTTTATTCTCAGAACAATTATACCCAGTTGCACAAAAGTGCAACTTTTTAAGGTGATTAAATTATTACAGTTTAATGTCACGAGAACCAATCAGAGAAAAAGTCATTTAATCACAGTTAAAATTTAGCAGACTTTTGTGCAACCGGGCACTATCTATCTATTCGGGTATCCATTAGTATCTAGGTATTCAAAATTGTTTGACAAATTTTATTATTAATAGTTCCCTAATTTTTATGAATGTATTTTAGTTAAGTGCAGTAGCATATATTTACTTTTTGTAAAGCTTTTTTGTATTTTGTTTTTGGCAAATAAATTCATTCAATTATTATAAGGCCTTCGCTCGACAAAAATCGGAGCAATGTCCAACGAAGGCCAATGAAGGTGAGCGCTGGAAAATAACCCATCCACACTCTGGCGCTCCTCGTCATTTGTACGCATTGGCCGATAGTGTGGATGCTGAATGAAAGCTAAAGCTTATTTATGACATAAAACCATCTAATGTACGTGAATAATGACATAGAGAAACAATAGGTTAGGTAGATATTCCATGGTATAGGGCGTTTATGTCGCAACTTTTACTGTTATCTCAAGCCGATAGTCCACGTATTTCTTTCCTAAAAAGCTGTGTGACGCTGGTAGTCTCTCATAATGTACCGTTCATACACTCTCACCCGGCCAAAACAGTGAAAATCTACAATAAACGATAGTAATCGACTCAAGGTAACAGTAAAAGCTGCGACATAAACGTCCTATACCATGGGATATCTACTTACGCTATTGTTTTTCTATGATAATGATTAGGCCAACACTGATTCACTTCATGCCGAAGCATGCCTTGTAAAACGACTATGAACAAAACTACTCAAAGGCAAAATGATTGACAAATTCTTAATTCCTGGCTCAGAAGCATAAATCGCTTGAATAGTCTGTTAAACTTTGACAAATTCTCACTGACATTGAATAAACACTTATAAATGCCATAAATCATCAACACTTATTTTAGAAAAGTTGCCAGTGTGAAAACCCCCATACCACAACATTGGTTTCAAAAATGTGGCCAATGTGAAAGCCTCCATCCACTCACCTGGTCCAAGAACCGTTGCGACTGATGCACAACCGCCTTGACACGATCTCCAAGCACATTAATGTCAGCTTCAACTAGCTTATGCTTCTGCAGTAAGTCCTCAACACCCATGAGGTGCTTTCCGTAGTCGTCCGACAACAGACGCATCTTGAGCTCCTCCATGGAGTCGAGGATGTAGAGCATCTCCTGGAAGCTCTGCTGGAGCTGGAGAGACAACTCCAGGCGGAGTCGACGAGCTCGCAGAAGTTCCAGCAGGTAGTTCCATAGCCGGAGCACGTTGTCTTTTCTGGAAAACAATTGTACAGAACATATATAGAGGATCTAATACAAACTATCACAGATACTGGTAATCTACAAAGCCACTTTCATTATAACAAACTGAAATCCTATCTTTTTTCATTGCGAGTTTCATGTCCACATAGCCTTTAGCCTGTATGAGACAAGTAATAAAATGAAAAAATCACACAACTGAGAAAGATGAAAAAATATAAGCTAATAATTATTATGCATACAATGGACAATTGTATGAAAATTACATACTGAGCAGAAATATTGTATTAAATTTAATACTTTCGTTGCATTATGATAAAATCTGTGAATCAGGTATATCAAATATTATACAGTACTACTTGCTGCAAGTTGGAATGAATAGCACTCAATTCATCAATTCATGTAGAAATATAGTGACAAAATTAAAAAAGAGAGAGAAACTATAGTCTGTGGAAACCTTAGATTGCAACATTGCTCTTTCTTATGGAGTACACCACTGCTAGATTTCACAGAAGCCGGAAAGCCTGTGAGCTAATTGTGTGAGAGAAAGGGCGTAGGTGATTTTGATATAATCAGTATGAGAAAACAGCAACAGTGTTCTCGTACGGAATAACATTGACCATAAGTTGTGTTTCTTTTCTGGCTCAAAATTTTGCAAAATTACTCCAAATTTTCCAATTTTTAGAGATTTGAGTGAAATAGTTTTGTTTTCAATTAGTTTTTAAATATCAAAATTTAAAATTTTTAGTTTAGTCATTAGTTTTGAAGTGGAAATTGGACTTTTTGAAGTGAAAAGTGAATTTATAACCTCATTCTTTTTTGGAACTTTTATCTGTAAAAATTTGGGAGAAGACAGTTTTGGGCTATGACTGTTGTCTTCTCCCAATCATATTATATTATAATTCTGATTTGTGATGGTTAATTAAATAAATAACTCCACGTGATGCAAAAGGTTTATACCATAGAGAAAAGATAGCATAAGAAGATATCCCATGGTCTAGGGCGTGTCAGGTATATGTTTCGAATTTTACTGTTAACTCAAGCCGATAGTCCTATAAGTTATTTTTCGTGAAGATGTGTGACGCTGGTAGTCTCTCATGCTGTGCCGTTCTTACGGCTAAAACGGTAATAATAGACAGTAGTCGATAGTAATTGGCTTGATTTAACAGTGAAATTTTCAACATGAACGACTTATACCATGGGGCATGGAGTATCTCCTTATGCTATCTCTTATCTATGGTTTGCACGGACTATGGCAACCAATCACTCACACTCACATTTCAATTGTCTATAATGCATAAATCGCAACGTGACTGACCTGGCATTGATGCGATCGACATCGTGATAGTTCTCGGCGTCCAACTCCTCGCTGACGGTGACGACGGCCTGCACCCTCTCCTCGTAGGCGAAGATGTCCGTCTCGATGGCCTCGTGCTTCTTGGCGGCCGCCTCCACTGCGGCCAGGTCGCATCCAAAGTTGTCCTGCGACACCAGCCGCTGGTTCTCGCTCAGCCATGTCTCGCGCATGCTCGCCTAAACAAACACACAAATCATTTCATAAACAATAGATGACAGAAAGAAACTCACTAGCAAAATAGAATACTGGGTGAACACTGAAATTTACTTAAAAATAAGTCAAGAAATTGAAGCTCTTAGTTGATGGTAGCCTACAGGTTCATTATTTTTTCGTTTCATTTTTGCATTATTGGTTTAGTGTGTAATCCAAAAATGTAAAAAAGATACTTGAACTAGCTACATTTGGACTGTCGTATTAATTAGGTCTCAAGTCTGTGGTACTTTTCTGGAAGTTGAGTTATGTTAAATGATTGAATAAAAGTAAATTAATAAAAAAGCATCTATTCTTGTTTAGTTATACACATAATGTATTTCTTTTTTTATTCAATTATATACATGATTCTTCTTTCTATCTTATTATATAGGCCTACATAATATGTAACTGAATTAACTGCAAGCGAACAAATCTTCTTATGCCACCAGTGCCATTTCGTAGGAAAATATCATGTTATAAATGAAAATGTGTACTTCTTTGGTAACATTGAAATTATTCTATTCTTTAAATAAAAAAAGTGATATTTAGCCTCTGATACTGCGTTTACACTATGCAAGTGTAACACTATACTTCGCACAATTCAAGGAAGGTCACCAGCCTATAAGCAAGGTCACCAGTCTGGAGCATCATGGAGGTCGTGTTTAATAGCAGAAATATGCTTCAATGCCCGGAAATATTCTCAGACATCAGTGGTGTCCTAGCCTGGTGTCTTTCAAATCAAACTATTCCACAAGCCTACGACTCGGCTGCACAAAAGCCTGTCCAGTGATTACATGTAAATTGAACCAATCATTATTGAAATTTAACAGGCTTTTGTGCAATAGGGCCTAAGTAAGGTAATACGAAACTGATACACACATAATAAACTTTAATACAGTTCACTAATCTATGCTTGTATATATTTTTCAAACTGATAATTCCTTATCTATATGTTTTAATATAAATTGTACATGTGTATTTTAAACCAACACACACAAAAGTTGTCGGTGAGGACGTCTCATATCTTAACCCTTATTATAAAAGTTTAAGAATGAACGCTCCCATATACTAACCCTTATCAGAAAAAAATTCCGGTATAAACGCCCTCATATCCCAACACGGGTCACAAAAAATATGTTAGTTCGGAACCAACCTTGCGATTGAACCTAGCCGCCAGCTGTTCCAATTTCTCCTGTCTGATGAGTTCCTCTCTTAGAGCCAACTCTCGTTCGTGTTCTGCCTTCTCCAGCCTCTCCCACGCCTTGTTGATGTCCGATATCATTTTGCCCTCTTTTGGCGTGTAAGGCTTCTGGTTGTTAGCGCGCATTTTCGACTGCAGTGTGAAAAGCAGCACTTCAAGGTTGCCCTTCTCAACAAACCTGCAAAAAGAATTGGAATAAATAGAAAAAAAATACAATTCATTCTTATGGGAGTGTTCACAAACTGGTGGACTGCAAATAGTGCAAAAGCATTATTGATTCCTATGAGTGTTCAAACATTGGTGGATTGCAAAAGTATTAGAATACCACTCATTCTCACGGGGATGTTGAAAAATTGGTAGACTGCAAAATTATTAGAATTTCTTTGGGGATTTTCACACATTGCTCGTCTGCAATGTGTGCAAAATGACTAAAACGCAACTCATTCTTATGTGAGTGTTCAAACATTGGTGGACTGCAGTAGGTACAAAAGTATTAAAATACAATTCATTTTTATGGGGGTTTTCACACATTGGTGAATTAGAGACAGTGCAAATGTATTGTATTCCATCCATTCTCATAATGTTTTACAACACACACATAAGACCCTATGGTTTTATTTCAACTCAGCATAGCAAAATTTTTCCTGCTGAGGAAGAAAAGACAGCATAATTGAAAGAATAAGACGTTGATGTTGTCAATAGCATATAGTGGTATTGAATGTCAATAGCATAGTTGTTAATAGCATGTAGTCAATTGTCAATAGCATATAGTGGTATGAAAACATCAGCGTCTTATTCTATCAATTATGATGAAATATCACAACATCTCCCCCATACAATCAAATTATGAAAGACAGCATTCCTTCAAAATGATAAGAAACAAGGAAACGGTGATTCTAATTATTTAAAAACAATAGGAGGGATCAAGTTGATTGTTTCAAACTGTAACAATAATTGAATAATACGTACAGTGCTAATTGTCAACTTTGAAACTCTACTGCCCAAAAACTATTACAATTTTGATTGCACAAATTATAGATAAGGCGTATAATTATTATTGAACATTTTTATGAAAAGAATCAAGTTACATGAAGCAATTCATTTTTTGGCACTGTCAACATGAGAAAACTTGTGTTAAGGGACAATGAGTTGCAGTAGCCTCTAATTTTTAACATATCAAATAGACTAGAATCAAAATGATACTTTTTAACGTAATAGCAAACAATTTATTATTTTATTTATTCAATGATACAAAATTATTACGTAAAATAATTTGGGGGAGGATCAACAGGCACGACCCAAAACTGTTCCTCCACCGAATTTCGATTCACTAGAATAGATAGTTAGATAAGAACAAGAAATTAGTAAAGTAGAATGTTATTGAATGACAATTTTTTCCACATTGAGCCATTTACTTTCGTTTGTAAAAACACTTATCATTGAAATGATAGGGAGAGAAACAGAAAGGCGAGCCATATGCTATTTCTCTTTCAAAGTTGGATGAAATCAGTTCAATTCGAAAATGAAACACACAATAAGACAAAATAAGAAACAATGAAATGATGTCACTTATATGGGCTACTTTAAAAAAAATATTAAAAAACACAATATAAAAACATTAAGTAGCCTTTTTATGTTTTATATGTTGTGTTTTCAATAATTTTTAACCAATTAATTTGTGGAAAAATTGGCCAAAGTTGACAGTTTTTTTTATTGCAGAATATGATTTGTACATGATTGTAGTTACTGGTGGAAATATTAAAAAATTCTAGGGATGAAAATATGTTTTCAATAATAAAAACAATACCATCAAAATACAAAAAAAAATCTGCCGATATAGACGCTCTCATAACCTGAACATCATTTCAAAATAGTTGCCGATGTGAACACCCCCATATCTTAACCCATTTCACAAAATAGTTGCCGCTCTGAACGCTCCCACAACATAACCCTCATTTCAAAACAGTTTCCGGTGCAATACTCACTTGGGCGGCTTCTCGACGGTGCGATAGTTGCTGAACTGTGCGAGCTGCTGTTGCACGCCAACGAGTGAGTTGGCAAAGCGGCGGTCGCCGAGCGAGTCGATGGTGGCCTGAATCCAGAGCAGCAGGTCGGAGGTGAGGCGCTCGTACTCACTGACCATGCGGTCGTTGTCCATCGCGATGCCCACCACCTTCCCGATACGCTTGCCCTGCACCGTCTCCTGCTTCATCTTGTTGAAGTAGTGGTAATACGTCACCACGTACGTGATGATCGACTTCTCGTCCGGCTGCTCCACGAATACATCTGCACGACAACACACACACGTTTGTTTACATTCACAACAAGAACATATTGATGGAAACATAGGAAAACAATAAGCACAAAATTCTTCTTCTCAACAAAAATACAGGTTGGAGTTTTTACGTCACGCTTGAAAATGAATGGTTAGTGTAGCCCATAGTTTTTTATATTTGTAACATTTTATTGTGTTTTATTTGTTTCGTAAATCTTTGTAATTTTGTTTTGTCTTGTTTTGTGTGTTTTTTAATAAATAAAATAAATTGAAATTTGAAATAAGTTGGAATTTACCAAAACCTTATTCAATCTGCTCATCTACTATCTAAATTCGGGGGAGAAATAGTTTTGGATTAATTCTGTAAATTATGTAAATGAGTGTGCATGTGTAAATAGAATAATAAATAAATGTGTACAAAAATTAAACAGATAGTCTTCAATTGAGGCTTTAATAGTTACGGTTGGAAATAATGTGGAGTATGATTAGAATTTGTAATAATGAAACCGATAGTCTCCAATTGAGTTCTAACAAAAATCCCAATAACGTAATGCCTAAAGTAAATAAATATTACTAAAGTAAATTGCTTATTACCTAGTTTAATTATTCAGTTAATATTTCAATTATAAGTTGGTTATTATCATTAATTAGTTATTAAGAATTGACGAGGCACCAGTTCTAAAAGTGTATACTGTAAACAAACAATATAAATGCTGATAAATTAAATGCCTGGTTCACACTTTCGCCAAGTCGCTGGCTAAGCTTTCAAAAGTTTCATTTTTATTTCATTTTTTCCACGTTGGTCTAGCTATCCACACTACATTGTGACCATTTGTGGATGCTAGGCTGGTCACTAGCCTTCGTTCGCCTCATCTCGACAATCATTGTAGCGAAGGCAAGCGCAGGCACGTGAAGGCGAGCGCTGGCAAAGTAGCCAGATGAATATATAGAGACAGTATATATAGAGACACTCTCTGAGATGAATAAATAAATAAACCATCCGTTGTTGGTTATCAATATTGTTTTCACTATTATTACTTATTACTATCGTATTTTAATATAACTTTAAAGTGAAAAAACACTGACATTCTTTGGTGTGGCGACTCAAAACTGAGTTTCTGTTTGGCTTGAAAAAGTGCAATACCAGCACGAAACGGTCGTCGCCACGCCAAAGACTGTGAGTGTTTTCTCACTTTAAATAGTAATTTGTATATCTAGAGTGAAAAGTACGACTTTTTCTCCCTGTGGGAAAAAGTTTGAAGCCCGAGGCGAAGCCGAGGGCAGCAATTTTCCTGAGGGAGAAAAAGTATTTTTCGCTCGTGATGTACACAACATTTTTCCTCCATCTACATTTTTTTATAGAAACTGCAAATAAAATCATTCTAATAACTTACGTATTGGTGACAATGATTCCTAACAACATAACCTAAATCTAAAACCTAAAAACCGGTCGTCTGATTGGCACTGCCGATTACGCTATCTATTGGCAAAAGTTGTAACAATTATATCAGCTGAGCAGCTACCAAAAATGGCTGACTCCAGATCACGCGGTTCAGATTTGAATTGCAGATCAAATATTTGTTGGCTGGTATTTTGAATAGAATAAAATATTTTAAAAATTGTATAAATTTTTATCGTCTACTAATATTAAGAATATAATAATTATCATACAAACATATATTTCATGAGTTAATCAAATTTTCTGGTTGTGGTATTGAATTCAGTTGACTCAATGAGAGCACCTCTATTATGCTTTCTCATCTGAGCTTAGACCTTCTAACCTATTACAATGTAAGTTTCAAAATAGAGATGCTCCCCATGTTATTTAAATGGAGTCACTTTTACTCCCTAGGGAGTTTTTCTGGTTTTTACTACCGAGAGCGAAAAAGTGACACTTTAGTATTAGGTTTCAGGGAGTAAAGTAAGTACTTTAGACAGTAGGTGGAGGAAAAATATATTAAAATCCGATAGTAATAAATAAACCATGTAAATACATGAGCATGTATAAGATTACCTTCAGGATCGAGCAGCTTGGTGAGGCCCAGCTTGTCCTCGGCAACAGTGAACGCGGTGTTGAGGTTGTGCATGGCGTTGGACTTGCTGAGCTTGTCAAAGTGCAGCAGGTCGGGCCGGTGCTTGTGGATGATGGCGTTGAACGCCAACCCGTCTCGCCAGGATGTGGTGAAGTTGCGCACGTTCACATTGTGGTAGCCGGCCGTCTTCATCTGACACCATAGCAACAGAGCGTCCTTCGCCGACTGCGTCTCTTTGTTGTCGGTCTCCTCGATTGTGATGTCTTGGATCTGTGCACACAAAACGACATGCATTTTATTGACAATAGAAACAGACAAGTATTACCTTGATTGTGAATCTTGGATATGTACAAGCAACAGCAACAAAAAGTTTATTGACAAGAACAACAGGAAAGTCATAATTAATTGTTGACTGTCTCCTCGATTGTCTTGGATCTAGACAACAGCAAAACGACAACTTTTTTGACATAGAAACAGACAAGTATTACCTTGATTGTGAAATTTGGATATGTACAACAGCAACAAAAAGTTTATTGACAAGAGCAAGTCATACTTAAATAATTGTTGACTGTCTCCTCGATTGATATGTCTTGAATATGTGCACACAAAACATCAATCATTGTATTGACAAGAGCATAAGGTACGTCTTGGATCTGTACAAACCCAACAGGCAAGTCATATATCATGAATGATGCTCAACATAATTTCAAATTGATGGCTATCAACCACTCCGAAGACTTCTTCTACTCTATTGTAATGTTGACAACAGTAAGAATAGCTACGGTGACATTAAAATTAAAACGTGTGTAGGGTCTCAGTTCGTACCTACAAGGGTCATTTTTTTCAACCTCCGATCACATAAGGCTAGGCGCACACCAGTTAGTCAAGACAAGACACGTTTAGTCACAATACTTCACATAGTTGCTTATGCCGCAACTCACACTGATTAGTCATTGCAATTAGACATGTCTTCACAAGCAGCTATGTGAGGTATTGTGACTAAACGTGTCTGATCATGTCTTGTCTTGACTAACTGCTGTGCGCCTAGCCTTGCAGTAGGCAGGTGGTTTTCACAAAGTTGAACAGCTTGACATCCTACCTAACGCCCTGTGATTGTTGCGGCCAGATCGTCAATTGTTGTCGAGTTATAGACCCCAAAACATGGCAGCCTCATTTGAGTCTCCCGCCAGGTGCTAGTTGCGTAGTGTCATTCGTTTTTGCAAGCAAAAAGCAATAATTAACATTTCCTTAATTTTTATGTATGTATTTTAGTTAAGTGCAGTAGCATATACTTATAGTTATTTCTTGGAAAGCTTTTGTATTTTATTTTTGGTCAAAGATTTGTCAAAATTTAGAATCCACTAGGAATTATTCATTTTACGCAGTAAATGTTAAGAAATTGTGTTTGAATGGTATCGCAAAATGAAATACGTCAGTTAAAATGAATTTCCGTAATCGTTGTGATTCATGACAACTCGGCCTCACAGTGCTGGTGCAATGAAACGGCTTCTCCAGCAAATCAAATTGCATAATTTCGATCACCCACCATACAAACCTGACTTGGCCACTAGTAACTTATACTTTTCCCAAACTCAAGTCATGACTTTCAGGACAGAGTTTCCAAACGAACGAGGAGCTCCAAAACAACGTCATACCCCACTTAAACTCATTTGGAGACAGCATTTTAAAAAGAGTTTTGTTAGGCTGGCCCAATCGTATGACAAATGCATCAACCTCCATGGCAATAATATTGAATATAATCATGAGTGTAAATAACTTTTAGTGGAATAATTATTTTTTTATATAATACATTCGCCTTTCATTCATGGCCAATCGGAGACTGAAAACAAATACCCTTCGTATTACGACCATTTCTTGAGAAACCCTACACTTGTATTGTAAATGTATTCTTGTATTTACACTTGTAATTTCTTGTATTTACACTTGAAAATGGCTCTTGCAGAGTTGAAACTAGTTATTGAAACGAAAAGTTGAAACGCCAATTATTTAACAACAGATTATTTATTTATTTTCTTGTAAAACATTTGTTAATTGGTGAATAAAATTTGATTTGATGATTTGAGTTGCATTATGAAAACTCTGGTGTGGCGCACTCACACAACTTTCCTTGCCGTTATGAAAATTGATCACCTGACGCTAGTGTTCCCGCGCATATCAAGTCTACTATTCAAAGATTTGAGCCAGCTGGTGACAGGGCAATAACGCTGGAGACACACATGAGGTCTGCTACCTCTTCATAGTGAATGATTTAATAGGATCAACAATAATTTGCAATAATTGAATAATCACATTATCTCGAATTTAAAGCTTATTTTTAATTTTAGGTGAAAATGTTACTGAACATTAATTGTAGAGATTTTCATGCTCAATCTACTCCACTTGATTTTTTTGGTTTCAATTGTATCTGAAGCCTGATAATTGGGAATCTATCTGCATTGATGGGGCGGAGCTCCTGAAATTTTTACAGATATGGGACTTGTGGCAGTTGTTAGAGCTTATCGATGACTATTTTAGGTATGAATTTGATCAAAATCGTTGGAGCCGTTTCCGAGAAAATCACGAAAAACCCTGTTTTTGACAATATTTTCGCCATTTTAGCCGCCATCTTGAATTGCATCTAATCGAAATTGTTCGTGTCGGATCCTTATAGTGAAAGGACCTTAAGTTCCAAATTTCAAGTCATTCCGTTAATTGGGAGATGAGATATCGTGTGTGTACACACACACACACACACACACACACACACACACACACACACACACACCACACACACACACACACACACCCACACA
>NW_024090908.1:0-23956 GCF_014356525.2 Nilaparvata lugens
TGTGAGTATACAATTTTAAAAAGGGTTCACAAATCATTATTATTATTTATATTCAAGAGTAGCCCTAACGTAAAAAGACAATCATTAGGGCTACTTGACTTGTTTGTTAAAAAAATAATCCCATAGTAGGCTACCTTTTTTTTAACTCTTATATAAAATACAAAAACAACTGGCTTTGGATGTTCAATCCATGTTCAAGTTTTCTTAGAATAAACTATTATTTCAGTATTGTAAGAAAATAATAGCTTATTTTAAGAAAACTTGATAATGGATCAAGTACAAACCCAGGCATACAGCTTTGATTGCAGGCCTACATACTCAAGCTGCACTTGGCCAGCATATTCGTCTTTAAACTTGCCAAGCACCATTTTGTTTGCATCTGAGTAGCATGGGTGGTCTGCAGGGTACTCTGAAGTGTCAAAGGTATCTTTAAGCTATTGATTATTGATGACAGCTTTGTACATGTCCTCTGTCTTGACAAGGTAGAACAAGCTATCAGTATCTTGATATAAGAGTTGAAGACAGTCCTTGTAGATGGGCTCCATGATGTCATAATGGAATTCATACATGAGGGTTTTTCTGATGTCAAGCACTGAAAACCCTATATAGATTGGCTTGTTGAGCTCCACTTTCTCTTTATGCATCATAACAGCACAAATATTCTCTCCAAATACGATACGATCCTTGTACACTGGTCGAGCAATCAGTTTATTCAAATGCTTCTCATCATTCACTAGCTCCATGCTCATCCTTTTTCGCTAATTCTCCATTGTTTCACCAAACACGGCATTTTTCATGAGTTTGAAAAAGTTCTTTTCAAACTTATTCTTTGACTGCTGTCTTAGCTTTGTATTAAGCATGATGTATGATGCTAGAAAGCTTTTCTGCTCAAACCGCACACCTCAATGAGCCTTTTTTATCTTCAACCCATGCTGTACTGCCTGTTTTAGGGTGCAGTAGTGACATACATAATGTTCACGATCAGACAGGGTTGTCATGAGTCGTACATGATTAGATTTAAGAGTTTTCTTGTTCTCTGCAAGAAATGGGAAATCATTGTGCTTGCTGTGCAAGTTGGAAGGGTATTCCATGTCCACCTCTAGAATGTATCCAATCTCCATATTATCTCCTAAACCTGTAATACCCATTGTTACTGCTTCCAATTCTTCTTTATCCATCCATTGGAATTGGCGACATGGAATTGGCTGACACATTGCCCAGCCATATAGGTTGTTGGCTTCTGTATATAACAGATAGGATGTAGGCTTCTCTGGATCCCAAGGTTTGCCAGTGCACTTGTTGTTGGCAATTGCATGACGGTGTATACAATTTGTTATTCCTCCTTTGATACCTCGCTCGATAAACATGTACATGTCATAGTCAATAAGGAGCTCAAGCTCAACTTTAGTATATTTCAGCATGACATCAAAGGAAAAGCCTGGAGATGTAAAGTAGTGCACACAATCCAAATCATAAGTCTTCATGCATACATCACGGAAGCTCTCAAAGATATCGGCTAACAGGAGAACATCTGTTTTCAAGTACAGGTCACTGTACTCTCCCAGAGTTCTACAACTGAATTGGTTCCACACAGTTTGAGCATGTTCATAATCATCACTGCTAACACTCCTATCAGACAGCTTGCTGAAAAATGCCTCTTTGGGTGGTAGCAATGTTTCTTCGAGTCTCTGCCATGAATCACAGTAGTTGTATGGAAACACTCCTTTACTTGAGACAAGACTCAATTTGTTTCCAAACACCTTGGCAGTATGTGGCAGCACTTTGGACAAGTCTTCCGGATTCGATGCTGATTTGACTAGGTTAGTGACCAGATTGTCTAAACTATCAGGCATAAACCGGAATGTATCGATGAATCGAAGGTGCATTTTTGGAGATATTCGTTTGGTGAATGATATATACTTTTCAGACGAGTTTGGGATGACAAACAGCCGATCCTTATCTCTACCCAGCTCTGGAATAATGAGGTGTGTATCATAGTTTGAAGAGTTGTGGAGAAACACTGGTATGAATGATTGTCGCTGTTGCTGCAGGTTGCATTTATGGCATAATGCATTCCGGTAGATACCAGTTATATGACAATGGTCATACACCTTATCTTCATTGAACCGTTCATTCCAGGCCTCACAGAAGTCAGCCGCATTATGTTGTGCTTGCTCTCTTTTGGTTAGTGGGAGCAACTTGATATTCCTACAGTCAATTGCTTCATCTAAATCTTTTGCATACATGGTGAGGGTCTTCATGAAATGTTTGGCAGCATCGGGGCCCCTGTAGACAATCGGCTCATGAGGGATTAGGTTAGTGATTGTCAGCCAGGAATCTTTCAAATCTGGGTCCTGCACAAAGTATAAGCAGTAACTCATTGCCCGATGATACTGGATAACTTTGGTAGCTTTACCAATCCATGGTTCATTGTCCCCATCAGGTTTCTCCAGGATGCACTCAAAATCGGCGTATGCTACAACAGGTACTCTATACTTTTGCACATGTTTCTCAAACTTTAAGGTTGGAGGTTTACCATCTTTTCCAACCTGTGGCATGATGATTCTTGCTGTATTATTGCTAGCACAATACTCTTCATGCTCAGCCATCCTGCGTTCTCCATCTCTGTCGAGGGTGTAATGGGTGAAACATTGTCTGCAGATGATGATTTCACTTTTACGTTTTGTGAGTTGGGATCTCACAAGTCTTTCAACATTTTTAATGTAGCAGTAGTGGCTATTTAATTTATGTTCATTGTCATCCTCAAGGGTGCTGTTTTCATCATCATTATCATCATCATTACTCTCACAGAGGAGGAGAAGATCAAAGTGATCTGCCTTCATTGCATTTCCAACTCTTCTTGGAAATATAACGTTCTTCTCATTCATACCATAAATATTAACTGCTATCCCTGGATTATCTTTCTCAAATCTATCGATTTGACTGATGGCAGTGGGAAATCCAATGCCTGAAAAGTTGTATCTCTCTTCCAATTGATGGTATTGGTTGTTGACTCGTTCAGGATTACTGCCTTGTACATGTTTGGCGAGGATAGCCCATTTGAAACATTGCCGTTCCATGTTTATAGGATTGATGATTGCCTTTCGTGCTGATAGAAGAGGTGGAAGACTGATGTAGGATGATCCACGCAGGGGAATATGTTTGCTAATCCTGATGAGCAATCCATCAATGATAAGCAAACTCCATCCACTGGAATTTCCTTCGAATTTCGACTCCTCATCCAGTAGGGTCATGCACGCTTTGTTGATGATGTCTGGAAGATTGATGATACTGAAGATGGTGTAGTTTGGAGTTTTGAAGGCAACATCCTGAAACTCTTCTTGTTCGAGGATGTTCTTATAAAGGGTGCTGCGGAAATATGTTGCCTCCAATACTAGATTTAACTTCATTGCTCCATGTGTCTGGTGTTGCTGACTGATGATGTGAACAATTTTATCCTTCAGACCGTTCAGAAAAGTGTGGAAATCTTTGGCAGGCTCATCCTTGTATGCATTATTGTAGTATAGAGTCTTGAGCCAAGATTTAAATGCCTCCTCCAGAACAACAAACTCGTCCACTGAGTTTGCTGTTTGTTGACATCATGCAGCTTTGTTCATCTGGAACAATGCAATACAATATTGTATACCTATGGTATGCAGTCTTCAACTCTATATATATATATATATATATATATATACCTTCATCACTATCAACAGATGTGGGGGATGAAGGTGGTGAATCAGTATCGGTATCAATATCTAGGATTGAGGGTCTGATGTGTGGGTGTGTCGGGGATGAAGGTTCATAGATGTTTATATTAAATGTTCTAGGGGATGATGGTCGGGAGCTGTATGGTGGCGGTGGGGAATGTAAATGGGACCTAGGATCTACTTCGTGATAGGGGGGAAGGTGGGATGGGTGCTCCTGATCATTAGAACCATTGCCGCTCATGTCTGAAAACGACATACACACCTTCATCACTATCAATGTTAAACATACTGTGGGTACAGCCTAATTCTATGGCAAAGACTTGTTATACGTTTTTTAGGTTAGGATGAATTACAACCACCAACTCTATGTATAAGAACCTAATTCACAATTAAACTCTCAACTTGTATTGTACTCTATGTATTGGAACCTAATTCACAATTAAACTCTCAACTTGTATTGTACTCTATGTATTGGAACCTAATTCACAATTAAACTAGTCACTTTTGAATTTAAGTCATTTTAGAATTTAATTGACAGTCTCAAACCACCTACTTCAAAATTCAACTCTTTTAAATTTAATTGTCAAATCAGGAATATAATATAAATATATATAGCTATAAAATGCACTGGTACTTACTCTTGGTGATGATGAAGATGAAAGTAATCCAAAACAAATACACGAAAATACACGAAAATCACACACACACGTACTGGCAGCACGACTGCACAAGACACAATGTTCCCTTTATTCCTGATTTTATGTGTTTTTTTTTAATAAAAAAAAAAAAAATTTTTTATTATTTTTTCAAATTAAAAAAAAAATTTTTTTTAATTTTTTCTTTATTTTTTTTTTAATTTTTTTTCAATTTGTTTTTTAATTTTTTTTTAATTTTTTTTTTTTTTTTGAGGTTAGGTCTGATCAACTTGGGTGACCTTGAGGTTAGGTTTGGTTGACTTGGGTGACCTTGAGGTTAGGTTTGGTCAACTTGGGTGACCTTGAGGTTAGGTTTGGTCAACTTGGGTGACCTTATGGTGAAGGGGGACTCTGGCACACTTCTGTGCCAGAGTCCTCCTTTTGTTACTACTATTATTAAATACTAAAAATCATCTACCATACAACACTACCACCGCCGGTACGTGAGTTTAATTATGTAAGAGTTTTGATTCTAAATGAAATCAATACAATAATATAGCCAACATACTATATTGTTCCACTGACAAATTCCTAAATCGGTGAAATATTGACAACTTTTTCTTAATATAAGAGATGTATTCCAAGAATGATGAAGGTTAGGTATGGTACCGTATGTAGCCTACTGAAATCCGTGTATCAGAAACAAAAAATTGTTGAACCCAATTGAAGAGCTATATTATTCAGCTTTTTGAACAAACATTTTAAATAATACGTGTCAGATTATTTTGAACAAAGTAATCATTTTCTAGCTATTTTGGGGGCGAATTCGATCGCAGTACAAAATTTAACAGCATCTTTGAATATTGCCAGCATTTTCTGCAATTTATTTGTATCACTTCATAAATAGATGCAAAAATTAATGGATATCGTTATGAATTATCAGACAGAAACGAATTGAATCTTTTTAAATGAAATATATATGCCACATTTATTTTTATTCTATCACTGAAAAGAAAGTTAGGCTACGGGATGACACAAACTGTTCAAGTCAGAGTAACAATAATGTAATGGAGGTTATAACGTTGTTACAAGGGGAACGCGCCAACTAGTCTCCCCGACAACTAGTCTCCCCGACAGTAAAGCTCCATTTTTGTGGTGTAATGTACTACATAATAATACATTTTATTCAACTTTTATTCAATTTTAGTTCACACAGCTTACATGATTCTTTTCAGAATTAAATTCTCTACAATTTTTATTGCGAAAAATCATTTGTTTACTGGTCATTAAAGAAAGTTATTAGGCATCAAACATAGAAGTCTGTGTTTCTCTACTTAGATTTTTTGCATATTTCAACTTCTTTCTCAAAAACTACTCACACTACAGCATCCGGACTAGTTTTATTAATTTTTTCAGATATTTTTCCATATCAATCCAGCATAAGTTTTCCAAGAACTAGTCGCCAAACAATTCAGCATCGGTGTATTTCACCAGAGGAACTGAATTCTGGGCGAAATCTTTCACCCTGTATAGCTTGCTAATAAAGCGTTTATGGATATATGTTTATAGGAACTTTTTTTTTTATTTTCACCTCTACTATCACGTATTAAACTATTTCACCATAATTAAGAATCACCCTGTATGTATATATATATATATATATATATATATATATATATATATATATATATATATATATATATAGGTTCATTCCTTAACACAAAGTTGGTCTTTTGCATAAATCTTTACAACTCATGTTGGTACGTTCGCGTAAGATGGTCCAAGCATCTTTAGTAGCTCCACAGACCTATCATGTGATGGCGTTTGCGTAATGGAGTATTATAGTTCACTCCCGTGGGTCTGAGTGTTCGCGCCATTTATTCAGACTGAACTTGATTTGAGGTTATGTATAGAAGTTGGCGCCGTTTCTGTAGTGAATGGAATATTCTTGTCTAGTCCTTGTCTGTCAGCTGTCTGTTGTCTGCAGACAGTGCAGAGTGAAAGTGATATTGTGTTTTGTGTTGTTGTGATTGTGTCAAAATGTCCAAAAAGATTATTCAAGCAGTGATAATTTTTGAATTCAACTTTGAAAGGTAAGTCAGTTATAGAATTATAACTTGTACTTGAATTATTATAATTACTTGTACTATTTAGCTTGCTTCTTTTACAATTATTTCCTTATGAGATTTAGTAATGCTTTAAGGTTATTAACATTTTGAAACGAAATCAAGAATAAAACACATCAAAAGTAGAAATTAAAAGTAAACCGCATCACTACTCACAGAGTGTATGTAATTGAGTGATTGGAAATAAATAAATGTAACAAAAAATAAAATCGTAAATGTAATTCCTTCATTTCTATCACTACTTACAAGCTCAACTAATTCTGCACAAGAATCTTATTCTATTAGGATATATACAATAATATATACCTGGATAGAATTGGTAAGAAGCTCATTGGCAATGAAATTCTCAATTGTATATAAAGGCTGATAATTGAGAATCTAAAATCAAACTTTGCATAGATGGGGCAAAGCTTCTGGAATTTTCACAGATATGGGATTCGTTGCAGTTGATAGAGCTCATCAATGACTATTCCAGGTATAAATTTGATCAAAACCGTTGAAGCCATTTTCGAGAAAATCGCAAAAAACCCTGTTTTTGACAACATTTTTGCCATTTTAGCCGCCATCTTGGATTGCATTTGATCAAAGTTGTTCGTGTCGGATCCTTATAGTGTAAGGACCTTATGTTCCAAATTTCAAGTCATTCTGTAAACTGGGAGATGAGATATAGTGTACACAGACACACATACACACACACACTCACACATACAGACCAATACCCAAAAACCACTTTTTCGGACTCAGGGGACATTGAAACGTATAGACATTTAGAAATTGGGGTACCCTTATTTTTTTCGGAAAGCAAAACTTTCCTTACCTATGGTTATAGGGCAAGGAAAGTAAAAATGAGTTTGGATTCATATGAGTGTCAAAGATGTTGAAGCAACAGAGTAATATTTTAGAGTAATTTTTCATTTCAAATAACATCTCCAATGGAGACTGCTGTCAAATCATTATTGTAAGAGTAATATTTAGCAGTTTTATTGATTTTCATCAACTATTTATAATTAAAAGTTGAGGGTTCCAAAGATAACAATGCAAAACAGTTCTTGATCGAGTTCTCCAAAACACGGGGGGTCACTAGTTCATACAGATAGAAAAAAGAGAGATTCCTTAAACCATATATTATCATAATATTCTAGAATTGTATCAGTAGTTATAAGTAATTTTTCATATAGTGATAGATAATAGTAGGTTATAGTTATTGCAAAAATAATAGACTATTTATTATTTGATATAGCCTATTACTAAATAAGTTTTATGAAATGTGTAAATTGTTTAATTATGCAGATTTTTCTGTAATTTTCATTCATCAATTCCATTGAATTGAATTGGATTGAATTTTCATGCTGGGATATAATTATTTCACATACTGGTAACAAATTTATATAATAATAATAAAGCTTTATTTACATTCATTACATGAACAAAAGCCTCTCTTAACGAGGTATTTGAGGTTGACAGTCCTTGATTAATTAATTACAATCATAAAAATCTGTTTACAAAATATATTTACAATCATAATTTCTTTATTATTTTAGCCCATAATTGCCTATTTCTGGCCGTAGTCGCCCATGCATGGCCCACTCTCTGGCACAACTCGTCCCTCCATCTGGTCGGTGGCCGTCCTCGTCTCCTGGTCCTGTCCATCGGTACCCACTCCGTGCAAATCCTTGTCCATCGATCTTCAGGCAGTCTCGCTACGTGTCCGGCCCACTTCCATTTCATTACATGAGCCTCTTTTTGCAAGTACTTATCCTTTACTTTCCTTAATATATCCCTGTTTGTAACTCTTTGTACTTGCTTCAGGCCAAGAATACTTCTCAGCATTTTAGTTTGCGTCGTCTCCAGCTTCTTATCTTGATTTTCTGTGAGTGCCCAGGTCTGCGCTCCATATAGTATTGCAGGGTATACGCACATTGATAGAGTTCTCGCTTTTAGATTGTTGGAATAGTTTCCCTTAAATATTCTTTTCAAAGCCCAATACTTTTTCCATCCTTTGTCAATCCTGTGTTTCACTTCCTTTGCCGCTCTATTCGTGAATGATAGAATCTGACCCAGATACTCATATTCCTCCACATACTCAATACTTCCGCAGCCTACTTGCACACTTATTCTTTCTGCATTGGTCATTATTCTTGTCTTCTGTGCATTTAGATGGAGACCCATCGCCTTACTAGCACCAACTAATTCCTCTATCATTCCCTTCTTCTCTATAGCGCTGCTTGCTATGATCATAACATCATCTGCAAATCGGAGATTCGTGAGCTCTTGGCCGTTAATCCGAAGCCCTCTGCCTTCCCACTCCAATCTGCGAAATATATACTCCAAACAACAATTGAATATAATCGGGGGCAGTGGACAACCCTGCTTGAGTCCTTTCTCTATTTTAATATTTCTCCCTCTTCTCTCAAGCTCGACATATACCTCCGTGTTCTCGTATAAACTTCTAATAACATTTATATATTCTCTATCTATTTCCGTTTCTCTTAGTGCATCCCACATCCTACAATGATTAAGACTGTCAAACGCTTTATGGAAATCGATTAGACCCAGGTATATCAGTATACTATATTCTGTGCACTTCTCAATAATCTGATTCGCAGCCTGTAAATGATCAGTTGTAGAGTAGCCGGGTCTGAATCCTGCCTGCTCAGTTGGATGGTTTTCATATACTTTATTTATTATCCTGTTTTTTATGATTGAGGCAAATATCTTATATATAACTGAGGAGAGAGTAATCGGTCTGTAGTTTTTAATATCAAACCTTGATCCTTTTTCAAACAGTATTATGATCTTGTTTGTTTTCCAATCACTGGGTATAACCTTTTCCTTTAGAATCTTGTTGAATAGTATAGTGAGTGGTTTTATGAGTTTCTCCATTCCTGTTATTATTGCTTCACATGTGACTCCATCCTTTCCCGGGGCTTTTCCTTTTTTAAGATTTTTAATGGCATGTCTTATTTCATCTTCCAATATACTTAATCCTTGAAACTCCATTTCCACCTGAAGACTATCTGTCCCTGTACATATTTCGTTGGGTTATCTTTTTTATACAATTGCTCATAAAAGACTGTTACTTGATCCAAAATTGTTTTCTTTCAGTTGCTGTTCCATCTTCAGTATTCAACTTGGAGATCCATTTCCTTGTAGTGGAACTAAGCTTCTGATTTATCTTCTTTGTCGAACCCAAAGTTGACATAATTGTACTTTTAACATTTTCTTCGTAATCTTTCAGCTCTCTCCTTATTCTTTTTCTTACTTCTTTCCTAAGGTAACAAATGTATTACTTTATATTTCTTTACTATAGAATATATTATTGGAAGGAAATAAATTATGGAGGTTTCTGTTTTCTTCGAAATCTATTTATTATTTGAGTTTATGAATTTTGTACTCAGAAATAAATATGGCTGTCTAGCAAGTAGTCAAATAGAAAAAAGCATCAAATATTTTTTTTCTGAATACCCAGTTTCCAGTAAGTTACAATTAATCCAGAAGATATAAAGAAGAATTTTATTTGACTTTAATTTTTATTAATGGACTAATCATATGAATAGATGGTATGGTGATTTAATAATAAATTATTTGATTCAGAGTTTCACTTTGAATTGAAAAAAAATGTAGCGCAACATTAGATGCGTTCTCTGTCCTCTTCTCTGTGGAATGCTCCTCTAGAATGGAGAAGTATGCGCATGCGCTGATAATGTATTTGTTAGAGCAGTTCCATTCACTGTGATAACTGTTACTGAGCTGTGACTGGCATTCAGTGGAACTGCAACTGATTCGCCAATGCATGAAAACACAACATAACCTCTCTATGTCAAAATCAAAACTTGTATCATAACCTCTAGTCCACTCAAATGGTTGTTTTTAAGGGAAAATAATTTTTCTTGACAGTTCTATATGTATTTTGGGTCGCTGAACTCGAATCTGAAATTAGATGACAATATAAAATTCCTCTTTGAGTGTATTTCAACCCATATTCCCATACAAAAGGAAATGGCCAATTTATATATCCAAAACTGTGTATATCGGTAACCCTAAATGATATAAAATTGGAACAATTGGTCTTGATTTGAAGAACGGAATCTTCTCTTTCATGTGAGGTAAATGATTTTTGTAAAAATATAAACGTGAAGTGAGATACATTTGAGTAGATATATATTACCAATCCTGGAGCAAATGTCCCAGAACCGCCTTTAACCTCAAGGTCACCCAAGATGACCAAACCTAACCTCAAGGTCACCCAAGATGACTAAACCTAACCTCAAGGTCACCCAAGATGACCAAACCTAACCTCAAGGTCACCCAAGATGACCAAACCTAACCTCAAGGTCACCCAAGATGACCAAACCTAACCTCAAGATCACCCAAGACGACCAAACCTCAAGGTCATCCAAATCAAAAAAAAAAAAAAAAAAAAATTTAAGAAAAAAAAATCTAAGAAAAAAAAAGTGGAAAAAATAAAAGAATGAAAAAAAATAGAAAAAAGTGGAAAAAAAATAAGAAAAAGCAAGAAAAAAAATAAAAAAAAGAAATAAAAAAAAGTGGGGAAAAAAATTTAAAAAAAAATGAAAAAAAAATGAAAAAGAAAATTCAAAACACATGAAATCAGGAATAAATAGAAAAAAATGAACTCGGGGCTCTGAACTCTGAACTTGGGGCTCTGAACTCTAAACTTGGGGCTCTGAACTCTGAACTCGGGGCTCTGAACTCTGAACTCGGGGCTCTGAACTCAGGGCTCTGAACTATGAACTTGGAGCTCTGAGCTTGGGGCTCTGAACTCTGGACTCTGGACTCAGGCTCTGAACTCTGGACTTCTGGACTCTGGAATTCTGGACTCTGGACTCGGGGCTCTGAACTCTGGACTTCTGGACTCTGGACCCTAAACTCTGAACTCAAAGGTCCTGCATCGTTGAAAATGTCTGTCAAAAAGATAATACCATGATTATGTAGTTCCTCCTCCTCAAGCTCAATCACTGCATCCCGCAGACATAGCTCACTGTTTGACAACATGTCACAGTAGCCAGAATACCTCTCAGTGCTAACAAGCTGTCTTATACCAAACAGAGAAAAGTGGTGGTGGTGGTGGGGATAACCTTCCTTGTCAACAGGTCTATGACAATGCCACCCCATTATGACTCACTTCTCAATTCTTCGTTATCATTAGTATGAAGAAGTATCATATTTTATATAATTCAAGTCTTTAAACATAAATCCTCTATGGTGTAGTGGTTAGCAAGTCAGCTTCCCAAGTTGGAGGTTCTAGGTTCGAATCCAAGGTGGTAAAGGTAAGTATTAAAGGTCAGTATCAACAGAACCAGAGGATATATTTTTTTGTATGTAGTGGGTAGAGAAAAGAAAACCATATTTTCATCCTTCCCATATACCGGGTGTCTATAAATGAATATTGGGGTTTTAACGCTTTATAAGATTAATTATATTATACTTACAGTTATAAATGATATGTCAAATGAGAGAGCAACTTAAACAGTTTTATATACAAGCTTACAAGTGATCTTACATGTGAGCACCATTTGACACATGGCACACATCAAGTCTATAGCCAAGTTCTTCCCAAACGTTGAGTAGTGTGTCTTCTGTAACTGTTGCAACAGCTGCTTCAATCCTCTTTCATAATTCAAAGAGGTCAGCTGGTAACGGAGACACATACACACGATCCTCGATGGAACTCCAAAGGTAAAAATTGCATGGCGTTGAGTCGGGTGACCGTGGAGGCCACGCATAGCAAGCTACAGATTCAGTCTTCGCAAACTGTAAAACACAAAACGCTTTCTCTTTACTAGTCGCCATCTTTGCAATACCGCACTCTAGCGGATCGCCGCGGAAACATTTCACGCACATGCGCACTGGTGCCAACGAACAAAAACTGTTTAAGTTGCTCTTTCATTTGACATATCATTTATAACTGTAAGTATAATGTAATAAATCTTATAAAGCGTTAAAGCCCCGATATTCATTTATAGACACCTGGTACATTTATTTTCCATTATAAAACCGAATATATATATTAGTTATTGAAAATCCTCTTCTATATTTTGTGGTCTCCTGATAGACCTCTGCTGACCTTTCCTCTCGTTCTGAAATGCTGCATACTCCATCAGTTTGAACAGTATCCCAAAAAGCAGCACTGTAGATAGATATTAGTGAAGCAGGGTCTCCTGAACAGCCCTCTGGTCACCCCACCACTGCCAGTCACCCTGCTGCCGGTCGTCCGGCCGCCGCCAGTCGCCTCACCACTGCCAGTCACCCCGCCGCCGGTCGTCTGGCCGCCCCCGGTTGCCCCACTGCCTCCAGTCGTCCGGCCACCACTGCCGGTTCGCCCCACCACCACTGGTCGCCCCACCGACAGCTGCCATCCCGCCACCAACAGTAGACCCGCTGTGGCTGGCAATCGTCCCGCCGGCTGAGGCCAGGATGGCTTCAATTTGGCAGTGGCCCTTCATATATAGGGGACTCTGGCTCGGGATGGTCATGCAGGACCTGTCACTCTGCATGGTCATGGAGACCTCTATCACACCAGATTTATGTGTCCATGGTGGACATGCTGGATCGGGATGTCCATGGGAGGCTCTGGATCAGCATGGCCGTGCTGCTCTGGATCAGGGTGGCATTGAAGATGGATATTTTCAGCGACTCCCACTTCGCCTCCTCCATGTTAGGACATTTAGCATGGGCATTCTCAATGACCCTAGCTCCTCCTGTCACATGGACCATGCTCACCAGTGTTCAGCGTGTCTGTGGCGTGTCTGTGAGGGTCATCCACTCAGTGGTCAGTCAGTCAGTTCAATTACTGATCAGTCAGTCAGTTCAGTTACTGATCAGTCACTGTTCAGTCACTGTTCAGTCAATGTTCAGTCACTGTTCAATTACTGTTCAGTCACTGTTAAGTCACTGTTCAATTACTGATCAGTCACTGTTCAGTCACTGTTCAGTCACTGTTCAATTACTGATCAGTCACTGTTCAGTCACTGTTCAACTGTTCAGTCACTGTTCAGTCACTGTTCAGTCACTGTTCAGTCACTGTTCAGTCACTTTTCAGTCACTGTTCAGTCACTGTTCAGTCAGTGGCACTCAGAATGTACTTATAGCTAAACTATATCTAAGGAGATGGTAGGTAATAAGTGAACAGTTTGGAATACAATTAGCTCTTTATTGATCAATTCAACATCTATTTCATTGAAAAGTTTACTACAAGCAGGTATATCTCTGTTCCAAAATCCAAGTTGTTTATCATATTGAGTGTGCAGAAAAGTGATGTATCCATGATGTTTCTCCTTGGTCCATGTCAAGCAGGTGATGTCCCAGGTAGTAGACTCCTTTTTCAGCACTAGTCCTTGGCAAGTCCTCTATGTTGATGTCTGATAGTCTTTGGATGATATTCAGTGATACTTCTGGAACACTGTTTCAGATAGAGACAATACCCTGTCATTGTTGTTGAATCACCTCACAATCTCTTCCCTTCAGGTAATGATGCTCCTTTGAGTCAAAAGTATAGGTGTAGTAGTATTTCTTACCACTACATCATCCTCCTCCTTCTCTTTCTCTTCCTCCTCCTCTCCCTCTTTCTCCTCCTCATCCTCTTCCTCTTCCACCTTTACCTCATTGTTCTCCTCCATATCAGTGTCCTCTTCCTCATCTTCTACATGATCCTCATCCTTCATCAGATCAAATGGGGAGATTGATGGTGAATTTGTCTCACCATAGTCACCCCACTTCGAGAATGGGAGTACCATCTTCTCTATTGTTCCAGATACACAGTTGATCCACAAAATGTCTGTTCTCCACAGATGATTCCAGCACAATGAATCTAATCTGCTATATATCCAATATATAGCCATATTTGTACAGCATTATGATTTTGATTGTACCTCAATATATTACCTAGTGTCTAAGGTGTTGCTGTTCTCTGCTTTCTAAAGTAAAGACCTTCACCGACCTTTGATCTCTGCTGTCTCAAGTAAAGACCTGTACCAACCTTTGGTTTCTGATGTCTCGAGTGAAGACCTCGACCCCAAATTTTGCCTTAGCCTTCATGATGTTGGTGTCTGCTAGTGCTGCAGCTTTTTCCAACACCCCTGCATCTTCAGATCTCACTCTATCCCAGGCTCTCTCTGCCAAGATGCTGTCTGCTACTGCTCTGCTTGCTGTATCACCACTCTTGGAATAGGCAATATCATGCTCCTTGCAAGCCTGATCAAGTTTGTTGATTCCTGGATCACCTTGTGCTAATCGCATCTGAAGTTTTGTTCCTGGTCTACAGTATTGATAGCCGGGGATATGAAGTTCAACTGGTAGAATGTCGATTGCCTTATTAACTATTGTACCAGCAGCTCCCTTGATAGCTGACAGAACACCTCTTCCTCTATAGATCTTCTGACTTTTCTCCTTACTAAAATCACGCCTTGGAGCAATAGATCCTCTCCCAGTCACTTGTCTCTCAGAATGTCTTTGACCACGATCTCTGCTATCATCCAAAAGGCGTTTGATTGTATTCTTATACTTGGCTTTGTTGTAGTTAACAATCTCACCTCTTGGATCATTGTTCTGTCTGTGCACACTGGTCCAGTTCAATATTTCTCCATAGGCCTGTCTGTCAGCGGATTCAACTAATGCACAATTTGGATTCTTCTTGAAAATCAACTCACAAAGTCCCAATGTAGCTGTGAAGGTCTTTTCTTCCTGATCTACAGGGTCAGTCAGCACAATTTCATCACCATTCTCTCCAAAAGTTAAATACTTATTGCCCAGGTAGTAAGCATTGTCTCTCACTCTTGGCCCAAAAGTGTCATCAAAATTGTCATTGTCCTTGCTCAATGATCCTCTAATGTAATCAGCTACCTGTTTTCCAGCTAGATCAGTTTGATCAAGGATATTCTGAACTGTTGTACTGTGACTTTCATTCAATAATTGTTCAACATCCTTATCATCATCCTGTCCATCTCCAGACAGCTCCTCATCACTGCTATCATCATATCCTCTACTCATATTATACTCCTCACCCTCATCCCCTTCAAATGCCTGCTTTCCTGCTTTCCATAGTTGCCGTCCAACTCCTGAGGTGCCTGCCATTGGACTTGAAACTTCTCCAGTTCCATATGATTCAAATGTGGGTACTCTTCATCAATGCTGGAGAGTTAGAGCTTATGATTTGCTTTACTTGCACCAGTAAGTCCAGGCCTTGTATATGTGGCATGTTCAACAAATGGTGTTGTTGGTGGAGTAGGATATGTGTGGTGTGTTGATGCTGCTGAGAAAGGACAATGTTCTGATGATAACAACTCTGGCTTGGATTGTCTCTGCCTACCCTCCACATGCCTGGAGCGCATTTTTATTCTAGGCTTCAGATACCTGGGACGCTTCTTGGATGCTCTTGATGGAGGTGGTTGTGGTTGTTGAACTGGCATCTGTTGGAGAGTTTCGACTAGGTTGACTAGTGGCTCAGCTAGAGGTTTGAAGTGTTCCACATGTTTCTCTTCTGCAATCCGTCTACCCAGCATGATTTCCTTATGCCTCCTTTTGATTCCACGCTTCAACCTAGCAATCTCCAATATGGTAGGAGCAACCTCCTCCAATGTCGGCTTATGGTTCCTTTGTTTGATATACATACTGGTCAGTGTTTATCAGTATACTGAGGTCTGAGAGTTTGAGCTCAGCTATTTATACATTTTGGACCCATACCAAGTGCCGAGTGCCACTGACTGAACAGTGACTGAACAGTGACTGAACAGTGACTGACCAGTAATTGAACAGTGACTGAACAGTGACTGAACAGTGACTGAACAGTGACTGATCAGTAATTGAACTGACTGACTGATCAGTAATTGAACTGACTGACTGACCACTGAGTGGATGACCCTGCCGTCCCGCCACAGACACGCTGAACACTGGTGAGCATGGTCCATGTGACAGGAGGAGCTAGGGTCATTGAGAATGCCCATGCTAAATGTCCTAACATGGAGGACTTTTTGTGTAGTTGAGAAGTTGATATTGTGGTAATTATTCATATTGAATGAAAAAGACTAAGAAATTGTCAAAAAACCACTGATTTATTGATAATTAGAAAGACCAGTTTCGGTTATTACACCATTATCAATCTCTGATAAACTAAAACTAAATACAAGAGCAGCAGAATTCATACTAGTAGGCGTGTACTGCTATTGGTCGAGGGCATGAACGCCTGCCATTGGCCTAGCATAGATCGCCTGGATTTTTTTTTTTTTTTTGAACAAAGAGAGGGGTTGGCAATAGGGTCACCCCTCTCACCACTCCTAGCTGAATTATTTATGGATAAGTTAGAAAGTAGAATCATTGAAAATAGTCATTTCAAAGATAAAATTGTTTACTGGTTTCAATATGTTGATGATATTATTTGCTTATGGAAAGGAAGTAACAGACAACTGGAGAATTTTCTTTCCTATCTGAATGGATTACTTCAGAGTATAAAATTCACTGTAGAGGTGGAACAGGATTGTGTATTGAATTTTCTAGATTTAAGAATAGATCATAGCACTGGTTTTCACAAGTTTTCTATTTTCAGAAAACCAACCCATACTGATGTTATCATTCCTCTTCATTCTTGTCATCCTATTTCTCATAAACTTGCTGCTTTCAATAGTATGATCTACAGAGCACTAACAATATCTATGAGCCATCATGATTTTGATTTTGAGATCACCAAAATTAAACAGATAGCTGTCACAAATGGGTATGAAGAAAGTATGATGGACAGATTATTGAGTAAAATTAATAGAAAATTTTCAATCAATTCTAGCTTTGTAGGCTCAAACTATGAGGAGAAGACTTGGATAACAATCCCATATTTAGGCCTTGTATCTGATAAGATAGGTAGGGAATTGAGGAGGAATGGATTCATGTTGCTTTCAAGACCAAACCGATTTTAAATAGTCTATTTAGCTGGAGTAAAGACAAAATTGATATTTGGGATAAAAGTGGGGTGTACAAACTTAAATGTGATGATTGTAATGCTTGTTATGTGGGTCAGACTGGTAGAAGTTTCAAAAGTAGAATAAAAGAACACATCAGAGATTGGAATAAACAAAATGGGGAATCTAACTTTGCAGAACATTTGAAAACAAATAATCACAAGTTCACAGTTAAGGAGAATGTTGAGTTTCTGCATGTTAATAACAAAGGCAGATCTTTGAATATTCTAGAGGCTTTAGAAATAACAAGATTAATTGAGGAAAATTCCCAGTATAGTTTAAATGACCAGATTCATTTCAACCAGTAAAACACTACAAATTTAGTTTTATCATAAAATTGTAAGCATACATTAGTCAATAGTTTTCCCATTTACATATTTGTTTTATTATCTTTCACACTTGTTTTCTTGGTTCTTATTTGTACTCAAAGTAAATTTTCATTATCAAGGCGATTCTGTTGCTTAAGCCGCCATTTTGTCACACCGTTGAGGGGGAGGAGACTGTCTAGCTAGGCCAATGGCAGGCGTTCATGCCCTCGACCAATAGCAGTACACGCCTACTAGTATGAATTCTGCTGCTCTTGTATTTAGTTTTAGTTTATCAGAGATTGACAATGGTGTAATAACCGAAACCGGTCTTTCTAATTATCAATAAATCAGTGGTTTTTTGACAATTTCTTAGTCTTTTCCATTCAACATGCAGGAGGCGAAGTGGGAGTCGCTGAAAATATCCATCTTCAATGCCACCCTGATCCAGAGCAGCACGGCCATGCTGATCCAGATCCTCCCATGGACATCCCGATCCAGCATGTCCACCATGGACACATAAATCTGGTGTGATAGAGGTCTCTATGACCATGCCGAGTGACAGGTCCTGCATGACCATCCCGAGCCAGAGTCCCCTATATATGAAGGGCTACTGCCAAATTGAAGCCATCCTGGCCTCAGCCGGCGGGACGATTGCCAGCTGCAGCGGGTCTACTGTTGGTGGCGTGATGGCAGCTGTCAGTGGGGCGAACGGCGGCGGTGGGGTGACCGGCGGCGGCCAGATGACCGGCGGTGGGGTGACTGGCAGTGGTGGGGCGACCGGTGGCGGCCGGACGACTGGCAGCGGGGTGACTGACGGCGGTGGGGCAACCGGTGGCGGACTGGCGGTGGCCGGACGACCGGCGGCAGGGTGACTGGCAGTGATGGGGCGACCAGAGGGCTGTTCAGGAGACCCTGCTCCACTAATATCTATCTACAGTGCTGCTTTTCAGGATACTGTACGAACTGATGGAGTATGCAGAATTTCAGAATGAGAGGAAAGGTCAGCAGAGGTCTATCAGGAGACTACAAAATATAGAAGAGGATTTTCAATGACTAATATATATATTCTGTTTAATAATGGAAAATGAATGTATATGGTGAGAATGAAAATATGGGTTTCTTTCCTCTACCCATTACATACAAAAAAATATATCCTCTGGTCCTGTTGATACTGACCTTCGATACTTACCTTTACAGCCTTGGATTTGAACCTAGAACCTCCAACTTGGGAAGCTGACTTGCTAACCACTACACCATAGAGGATTTATGTTTAGAGACTTAAATTATATAGAATATGATACTTCTTCATACTAATGATAACGGAGAATTGAAAAGTGAGTCATGATGGGGTGGCATTGTCATAGACCTGTTGACAAGGAAGGTTATCCCCACCACCACCACCACTTTTCTCTGTTTGGTATAAGACGGCTTGTCAGCACTGAGAGGTATTCTGGCTACTGTGACATGTTGTCAAACAGTGAGCTATGTCTGCGGGATGCAGTGATTGAGCTTGAGGAGGAGGAACTACATAATCATGGTATTATCTTTTTGACAGACATTTTCAACGATGCAGAACCTTTGAGTTCAGAGTTTAGGGTCCAGAGTCCAGAAGTCCAGAGTTCAGAGCCCTGAGTCCAGAGTCCAGAAGTCCAGAGTTCAGAGCCTGAGTCCAGAGTCCAGAGTTCAGAGCCCCGAATTCAGAGCCCCAAGTTCAGAGTCGAGAGCCCCGAGTTCAGAGCCCCGAGTTCAGAGTTCAGAGCCCCGAGTTCAGAGTTCAGAGCCTCAAGTTCGGAGTTCAGAGCCCCAAGTTCAGAGTTCAGAGCCTCAAGTTCAGAGTTCGGTGCCCTGAGTTAATTTTTTTTTTATTCAATTTTTTTGATTTATTTTCCATTTCTTCCCAATTTTATGTGTTTTTAATTTTTTTTCCACTTTTTTTTAATTTTTTTCTTATTTTTTTTCTGCTTCAATTTTTTTTTTCCACTTTTTTTTAAATTCTTTTTTTTTAATTTTTTTTCCACTTTTTTTTAATTTTTTTCTTATTTTTTTTCTGCTTCAATTTTTTTTTTCCACTTTTTTTTAAATTCTTTTTTTTTTTTAATTTTTTTTCCACTTTTTTTTGGATTTTTTTTTAAATTTTTTTCCCACTTTTTTTATCAATTTTTTTCTTTCAATTTTTTTTCAATTTTTTTTTTCATTTGGATGACCTTGAGGTTAGGTTTGGTCATCTTGGGTGACCTTGAGGTTAGGTTTGGTCATCTTGGGTGACCTTGGTCAGGTTTGGTCATCTTGGGTGACCTTGAGGTTAGGTTGGGTTGTTTTAGGTGACCTTGAGGTTAGGTTTGGTCGTCTTGGGTGACCTTGAGGTCAGGTTTGGTCATCTTGGGTGACCTTGAGGTTAGGTTTGGTCGTCTTGGGTGACCTTGAGGTTAGGTTTGGTCATCTTGAGTGACCTTGAGGTTAGGTTTGGTCGTCTTGGTGACCTTGAGGTTAAAGGCGGTTCTGGGACATTTGCTCCAGGATTGGCAATATATATCTACTCATTTGTTTGAAAAATTCGAGAAATCTGTGATATTTTTTCATTCTCATAGTCTCAACAGATTTTTGATAATAAACAGTAATGCAAGATGTATTTAAGGCAACTTAACTTAACTTATAAAGCATGAAATTCCCTTTCATTTGAGACCAATCACAAGTTTCTATGATGTATTGTACTCATTTTAGAGACTCTTGAATAACAGTAGAATTGCAAGAAAAATGAGAAAATAAATACAGTTAAAGTACAATTAAAATTAGATGACTTCACAGACATAATGGCTTCATGTGTTTACTCATTCACAATGGCTGCCGACGGTACATGCTCATTCGTTCACTGGTTCATGAAAACAAAGTAGCAGTTATTTTTTCAAGTAGCAGGTAACAACCTGCTCCAACAAATATTCTACTCGAACAGATACTACACTTGCACAGTAGAAAGGAGCAGTTCTACAGCGAGCCTCGCCTGAGTGTTTAGGCGGGGAACACACCACCTTAGTCCTCCAACACACCCAGAACCTAACAGGAGTGGATAACGACTATCTCATCCATCGACACCGTACGCCAGCAAAAGGGAAAGACTGTTTTGAAAGAGTCTCGAATTGGCGTGTGCGTTAGGCGCCAAAACCGGACACTTTTACATTCATACAGAAACGACAAAGTCAGACACATCGAATCTCTGACACTTCCAAAACAAGATGGTCAGGTTATACTTCTTGGACGGACTGTACTACGTAGAGCTGTCTGGTTTTCAAACAATGTCTGTTCTGATGAATCCCCACATGCAGGCTATTCTTAACAAGACCATTGACAATTTATTTCTGAAACCTATCACTCTTTTCTTTCCCTCTTCATAGTAATATCAGGCGATGACTTATCTTGTAACTGTATAATTCGTTATATATCATTCCTATTTTGTGCAGTTGTCTCTCTATTCTGCAGTTATTTGGAGCTTAAATAATAGAACTATTAGTCAATTTCTTGACACAAAACAAAAATAACTTCACTTGATAGTTCAATTGTCAAGATTAGTGAGTACACTGAAACTTCTCTATAATTTGTAGTTTTGCCATAAAAAGCACTGTAATTAGTATTCCCATGAAGATAAATACACTAATCTGCCATAGTAACTGATAACTCCAGTAATGAGTTCATCGAAAATTATGCTACAGTAACTAATAACTCCAGTGATGAGGAGTCCGAAAATCACATCAACTGATGGAATAAATTGGAAAAAAGGGTGTTGTGATTTATCATTAGTAAGCTGGAATATTAATTGCATGCAATTACCACAATTTACCCATTTATTCATAACAGCTAATGCTATTTAAGAATTATCACATATACTGTCCTTAATGCCCCGAATTCAGCTGATTAATATACACATTTTACATCAACTCGCTTTTGTTAATGTCTGTCTGCCTGTCTATTGTTTGTTTTTAACATATCCTACATGTATTAGATAATACAAATTGTGATAGCGATAACTTTAACTTTATAGTAATTGGTATTATTAGTTTAGGGATTTTGAATTCTGATAGTGAATTATTTACCCATACGGAGTGAACTTTAAAGTTCTATGGATTCACATATAATAATATAACTAGAGATACCCTTGGTTGAAAAACTCGCTCATGGACAGTTTTATTGATCTCTGAAATCTTTTACAAGTATTTCAAATTAATATTTAACAATATTTTCTAATATCCATTCATAGAGGCTATATCATGAATCTGCTATATATGAATATTATGAATATATGAATAATATTATATATAAGATCAGTATCCATGATATATTTTTTCGTATTTTATTTTATCAGTTTCGATATTGCAGAGCTTGATATGTAATTCGTCACCCTCCAAAATTCGTATTAAATGCTTGCTCGCGTAAGCTTCAAATTATAGAGGTTCTACTGTGTTGAATGTAGTCTAGGCTTACTGGAGGGTTAATTACTCGAACATTGAGAATTTTGAATATGATGAAATTTTTCACTATTGTTTTTCATTTTGAATGTCATTTTCAATACTGGAAGATATACAGTTATCATTCCCCTAAATAGCGGGGAAATGTTATTTTTTCATGATAATATTTTGATGATTGATTTTTCTACGTTTCAACGATGGGATTTGCTTTTGTCTGTATATGTACGTTGGCATGTTTGTAAATTAGCTTTTGATGATTACAGCTTGGCACTGCTCTCGGTTTCATTTATAACAAGTAATATTGTCATCGTCAATACACGGCAATCAGTCATTGGCCGTTTCAACACTTAACGATTTCTTGTCACGATACCGGTTTCTTTTTTCCGATGTCCGAAGGGCTGATTGGGGTGACATATTGACAATGAGATCTGTTTATAAATACTGTACGAGCTCTACTGTTCACAGAACTACTAGCTACAAGTATTCAACTACAGAAGTCGGAAATACACATTTCATTTTACTTATGGAAGACACCCACCCTTATCTATCTACTTCACGTCTATGAAGATAACAATATCAAAGAAACAGAGTTGAAAGTACAAAGGCATAGAGATGGAAATTTAGAAGTAAATGAATTGTTATGATTCAATTACCCAGGTATATTAAAACTGACTACTTTAGCATTTACCTGATTGTTAGGGTAAATGTTTTACCGCAATCATTATGTTTCAAATTCAAATTTGCGTTGCGTTGCTGTCACTCGGCTGCTCTCTGCACCTATTTTCTCTAATCATGTAATAACTTCAAAAACATGACGTCAACAAACTTGGTGACTCAACACATCTGTCTCGTTTTCATCTGACAATGGCAAACTCCCTCGTTCAAGTGTTTTCAACTGACGACGGAAAACTCTCTCAGTCAGCTGCTACTCGGTTGATGAATATTATTACCTAATCATTTCTAAGTTCCCTCAGTGAGTTATCCTAAACATGAGTCCTAATCCAAATGATGATTTTCGTATCACAAACTCACTATATTTCAAACTTAATTAAAATCGTTAGAGCCGTTTTCGATTTCCGTCAGACATACAAACAAACTAACAAACAGAAGATGATAAATACGTCTATAGTAACATCCATATGGAAAACTGGACAAAATAATCCTATGTTAGTTGGACGAGCTGAGTACCTCCTCACCCCTTACCATAAACTTTGCCAATTCTTCAGGTATACTGTATTATGAAAATATCAATATTAATTATTACTTATAATCAGCTGCCTAGGAGGCCTAGGCCCCCCTCAAGGATCAGATAAATAATGAAAATGCGGGTATATCTACACGAATTCTTAGAGTCTCATGATGATCTAATACTTTTCTTTATCAGCAGTAGTATAATTCCTTCTACAGTATCAACAATGTAGCAAAATTGCCTTGAAAGTATGGATACGGGTACAGAGTAATAAATTATATGTTTTTCTCTGTGGTATAGTTTTAAAACAGAATGGGTACACTTATTGATCAGAGCACAATAAGTGAGTTATTGAATAAATTTCAATGTGAGAATTAACAAGTTGCAAGATGTCACAGTGAAAGCAAAAGAAAGGGCACAAGAGTTGTTGAGAATTATGGGAACAGCTTGATGTATCTTTAGCTTTCTAACTGAAAGTTATTTTCCATTAGAATATGATCCCCAATGAATTGTCATTGTAAAAGAAAAATTTATCTTTTTCCATGATTTTTAAGAAATCTGTTT
>NW_024090909.1:0-23804 GCF_014356525.2 Nilaparvata lugens
GAATGGATAAATAAAGATTCCTTTTGAAAATTTATAGGTCTAAGTGAAATGATAGGCTAATATCGCCAAAGATGATAACGTTAAAGATTAGAAAATATCAGGCATCCTGGCCAAATTGTACAACAGCCGAATAGGAATGGAAATAATTTCTGCTACTGTATGATATTATATAAAATATTGAAAAGTTGAGGTTAGGCATAAAACATCTACTGATGAGCGACCTAATGATCGACCAAGTTGCACAACATAGAATCTGACCAAACACCTTGGCAGAAACTTATTGTGGCGAAACAGTATTCAACTTGAGGAACTAAACGTCCCACGTGGCTAATTATTGTAATACAAGAATCAATCTGTAATCTGTAAAAAAATTACTTTGCATGTAAAAAGCATATTAAAAAACCCAAACAAAAATAATTAAATGTATTAAGGTAGTAGGAGGTTACTAGGCGCATGAATACTATAATAATTTGCATGCACCAATCAAATAGTGGCAGTTGATAGGCGGCAATAGTGAGTCGATTCAAATATATTTGTATATATTTCTACAAATGATAAGAATTTGTAAATTATTATTGTGCAGTTTATGTTTTGGATACAGCCCGAAGGCAAATAAATTATTAAAGATGTAACATAAGTGATAATTTAATAGTTTGGTACGGTCTATTTGAGCCATGAATGGCGGAGGAACAGAATATTTAAATTTCATGTAAATTTGGAAATCGGAATTGAAAATTGTAACTGAGAAAAGAGAACTTCCCCACTTGCCTGCCAACCACCACCATGAGAGGTCACCAAAAATCATAGAGTGCAATACCTTACTGTACCTTTTAATAATTTAAAGTTAAATTGAATTACTAAATTTTCTCATAAGACTTTGTGATGCTAATGTAAAGCAAAAGTCATTTTTAAATAATTTTTTAACCCCTTGGAAGAGACGCCTCTGGCTACAATAATCCAGGACCATCAGGAGTTTGGATCGACACCAGCAGCTCATAGAAAATTCCGGCACGTGAGTGAAAAATATTGAAATAGTAATAGGGCGCCCTCAGTGCTTCGAAATTAAATAAGTATCAAAGCCAGCTCGTCGAAAGGGTTTTTTATAAATTAAGAATTTGGTAAAAATACTTGTGCAAGTAAATATGGTATAAAAGGTATTTTATTAGATAGTAATGAATCAATCCATATATCAAATGATCCATCAATCAAAGAAGACTAAGATCTAGGCTGTTAATACATTATTTATATGATCTTAATTTCTACAAACGTTTTGCCTTGTTTATTCTAGACAATCCTTGTTAGTGAATAATACTTTTTCTATTCTATTCCTATTGACTTCGAATTACGTGAAATGTTATAAAAATGTTGAAATGTATGCGACCAAATTATTTATCATAAAAATGGATGAAACGCTGAAGCCTCATCAAAGTCGCCGACGCTTTAGACACAAAAGTGGACGCAGATTGAAACTTAGCGCGAAACCGCTTAAACGAAGAGGAACAGCGTTAATTCAATACTGGGCTTCCAAAAGGTAAGCTAATATTTGATACACATCCATAATTTCCTTCATCAAGAACCATAACAATCAATATATCTCCATTTGTAATTTGAGTAATAAAGCTTCAATTCTCAATCGAATATACAATTATACATGTCAACGTTTTTAGAAATATTGAACAGTTTCACGATTCTATGCTATGAAAGCTCAGGGAACTTGGAAAACACCCATTCAAAAAATGTCAATTGTCAATTACGAATAGTGTAATCGGCAGACCTATCTTACACTAATTTTACTGATAATCCAGATTGGATTATTGAGGCGCAAGAAGCACGTAAGAAGAAATAATGATGACACAAACATAACTGGAAAATAAAAACAAATATTGTCACATACCACTTATTTATTATTAAAACTTACATTAAAGTATTATTAAAGTAATACTTTATTAAAGTTAACTTACATTAAAGTAATGTACCTAGGTTTCATAATGGCCTAGGCTTACATTACTTTAATGTAAGTTTTAATAATAATAAGTGGTATGTGACAATATTTGTTTTCATTTTCCATTATGGAGAAATACCACAACATCTCCTCAAACACAATCAATCATACAAACATAACTATTCTTCCTTTTCTCCTTATATAGTAGTAGTTATGGTTTGTGTTCAATTCTATATTTGTGTCTTCAATTTTGCAAAATTTCAATATTTTCATTTTTAACAAAGTCATTTTTCATTGTTCATTGCACCGGTAAGGGCATTTGTGCAGAGAGAAAGAGAGAAAGAAACGAGTGAGAGCGAGGAGGAGAATGAGAAGATTTAGAATGGAAAGAGTGAGGAGAAGTGGATGGAAAAGAGGGAGAAGAAGAATAAGGGGAAAAGAAGGAGGAGAAGGTGAAGGAGGAATGAGAAAAAGATTAAAAAGAAGGAGGAGAAGGTGAAGAAGGAGGAATAGGAGAAGAAAGAGGAGAAGGTGAAGAAGGAGAACAAGAAGAAGTAAGGCTTATTATTTCTCAAAATTCACGTAATATTGTTTGAAGACCATCAAAATATTTTATCATCTTATCTGTCTCAACTTCCGCTGAAATATATATTTAAAATACATAGAAATATATTTTCAATTACTTCTTTTATATTATTTTTTTATTATTAATAATACTTTTTCAGATTAATTTTTCCATTTAAATGGAAAAATTAATCTGAAAAAGTATTATTAATAATAAAAAAATAATATAAAAGAAGTAATTGAAAATATATTTCTATGTATTTTAAATATATATTTCAGCGGAAGTTGAGACAGATAAGATGATAAAATATTTTGATGGTCTTCAAACAATATTACGTGAATTTTGAGAAATAATAAGCCTTACTTCTTCTTGTTCTCCTTCTTCACCTTCTCCTCTTTCTTCTCCTATTCCTCCTTCTTCACCTTCTCCTCCTTCTTTTTAATCTTTTTCTCATTCCTCCTTCACCTTCTCCTCCTTCTTTTCCCCTTATTCTTCTTCTCCCTCTTTTCCATCCACTTCTCCTCACTCTTTCCATTCTAAATCTTCTCATTCTCCTCCTCGCTCTCACTCGTTTCTTTCTCTCTTTCTCTCTGCACAAATGCCCTTACCGGTGCAATGAACAATGAAAAATGACTTTGTTAAAAATGAAAATATTGAAATTTTGCAAAATTGAAGACACAAATATAGAATTGAACACAAACCATAACTACTACTATATAAGGAGAAAAGGAAGAATAGTTATGTTTGTATGATTGATTGTGTTTGAGGAGATGTTGTGGTATTTCTCCATAATGGAAAATGAAAACAAATATTGTCACATACCACTTATTATTATTAAAACTTACATTAAAGTAATGTAAGCCTAGGCCATTATGAAACCTAGGTACATTACTTTAATGTAAGTTAACTTTAATAAAGTATTACTTTAATAATACTTTAATGTAAGTTTTAATAATAAATAAGTGGTATGTGACAATATTTGTTTTTATTTTCCAGTTATGTTTGTGTCATCATTATTTCTTCTTACGTGCTTCTTGCGCCTCAATAATCCAATCTGGATTATCAGTAAAATTAGTGTAAGATAGGTCTGCCGATTACACTATTCGTAATTGACAATTGACATTTTTTGAATGGGTGTTTTCCAAGTTCCCTGAGCTTTCATAGCATAGAATCGTGAAACTGTTCAATATTTCTAAAAACGTTGACATGTATAATTGTATATTCGATTGAGAATTGAAGCTTTATTACTCAAATTACAAATGGAGATATATTGATTGTTATGGTTCTTGATGAAGGAAATTATGGATGTGTATCAAATATTAGCTTACCTTTTGGAAGCCCAGTATTGAATTAACGCTGTTCCTCTTCGTTTAAGCGGTTTCGCGCTAAGTTTCAATCTGCGTCCACTTTTGTGTCTAAAGCGTCGGCGACTTTGATGAGGCTTCAGCGTTTCATCCATTTTTTATGATAAATAATTTGGTCGCATACATTTCAACATTTTTATAACATTTCACGTAATTCGAAGTCAATAGGAATAGAATAGAAAAAGTATTATTCACTAACAAGGATTGTCTAGAATAAACAAGGCAAAACGTTTCTATAAATGAAAACCCATAGTAACTTATCACAAATGACTGGATTAACTGTCACTGTCACGTTTCAACGAACTAATAAGTCACACATGGCATGGATATGGCAAAAGCTAGCTGGAATTGAGAGACAGAGAGAGTGTAACAGACTTCTCATCTATTCCCCTCCCATTCCCACTCTTTCTTGTGGTCATTCATTCAATTCATTCATTGATACACTGCTGGGCAGTCTTAGTATGTAAGTAGTAGGTGGTGGGGGTTACGTTTCAACAGTAGAGCTCTCTGGAGAATAACCCTCGAACTAGTTTGGCAATGTAACGGTTCATTTTTGGTTCAAATTTGCAATTTAACGACTCAGTTTATTGCAAAACTATTAGGAATTTGAACAAAATTCAAATGGATTTAGATTTGTGTTGTTATTTTAAAGGTCACTGTATTTTCAAATTCGTTTCTCGATGCTTCTTTTCCAAAATAGCAAATTCATGTTTAAATAAGAAAAACTTGAAGAAATAATGAAATTATGAAAAGCGTATGCTCTCTGTAAAAGCATATAGTTGAGTCCTACGAACTTTCAAGGAAATAGTTCAATCCATTCTTGAGGTATGAGTGTAAGCAATATGCTTACTTTTCAGCTTGTTAGGTGGGTGTGCAGTAGAATCTTAAAGAATAGTATTAGCCTGTGATATTTTATTGATTTCGATTATTGTTTTGTCTTATATTATATATTTCTGTCACTCTATATATTTTTTGCTCTGATTTATTTTTTGAGATATTTGTTAATATATGTATCAAATTGTTTATGGTGTACGATTTATTTTTATTCCTCAATACTATAGGATAAGTTTTATATATATTTTTTTTAATAAATTGTCAGTATTATTGTGGGAGCTCATATCTGGGCCTATAAAGATTTTTATGAGACTATATCCTAGTAAAAACCACGACCAGATTTTTATAATTATTAAAATATTCTCATGCTCTACCGATTGATGCCAAGCAGGAGGCTAATCGTTATTTGAATTATATAAAATAACGTGACACTGTAAAGAAGAAGAATGAGAAATTCAATGACTCTCCTGCTGACAGATTAAAGTGAATCGAGTTTGGAAGGTGAAGAATGGAGAAGAAGAAGAATGAGAAATTCAATGACTCTACTGCTGATAGATTAAAGTGAATCGAGTTTGAAAGGTGAAGAAGGAGAATGAGAAAAAGGAGAGAAAGGTTACTATCAGCTTCAACTGAAACATCTTTGTCTAACACCTAGATTTAAGTGAAACAAAAATCTCATCTTACTGACAGATTCAACTGAAACATCTTACTTCTAACTGTGAGATTTTTACCATACCTCTATTTGTTTACTGAAACATCTTTGTCTAACTGTCAGATTTAAGTGAAACGAAAATCTCATCTTACACTCAGATTTAACTGAGTAATCTTTGTCTGACAGATTTAAGTGAAACGAAAATCTCATCTTACACTCAGATTTAACTGAGTTATCTTTGTCTAACTGACAGATTTAAGTGAAACAATAATCACATTAAAAAAAATTTATCATGTATAATAGCTCCCTTTCAAAGAGAGGAAGAAGTAGAGGAACGGAGAAGAAGAAGTGTGTCTAACTGCCAGATTTAAGTGAAACGATATAATAGCTCCCTTCCAAAGAGAAGAAGAAGTATAAGAACAGAGAAGAAGAAGAGGTAGTCGCTTTCAAAGAGAGGGAGAAGTAGAGGAATGGAGAAGAAGAAGAGGAAGAAGTAGAAATGAGAAGTGTGTCTAACTGCCAGATTTAAGTGAAACGATAATCACATTCCATCATGTACAATAGCTTTCAAAGAGAAGAAGAAGGAGAAGAAGTTATGCATGCACTCTGCTACGCTAAAATGATTCTCCAAGTGCACTATTTGCATAGGGGAATGAATCTTCCAGTGGCAGATTTTTTCTTAAGGAAATAACAGAACTGAGGCATGTGTCTAACTGACAGATTCTCTCAAAAGTAGTGCTTAGCAAGCTAATTACAATGAAGTGAAACAAAAAATCAGCGGTTCTGTTGATATGCATGATATTACACGTTTACTGAGATGCAGTAACAAAATAGATTTTCATCTCAAGAGATGTTTTGTTCAATCAAATAGAAGAAATGTTAAATTCAAATGTAACTGTAAAAGTCCAAAATAAAATCTGTATAGACAAAGAAATAATTGTTAAACGTAGACAAAATACAAATGATTTGAAAATCACAGAGCAAGAAGCAAAGATGATGAATAAGAGAGGACAAGAAGATGAATAATGATCAATCATAATTATAGCGAATCGTATATTCCAGAGGAAGTGAATGATTATAATTATAGTTTGAGTTCAAGAAATAGTATAAGATCACCTGCAATTGATCACAATGCAGTCAAAGATATTTACATTGAAGTGAAACAAAAAATCAGCGGTTCTGTTGATATGCATGATATTACAAGTTTCATTCATGGAGAGTGAGGATGACGAGAAAAGAATAATAATTTTATAAATTGGAATTTTTTCGATATGACAGAGAATGAAATCCAACTACTCATTTCGAGATAAGACAGAACGAAGGAAGAGATAACACAGACAAGTTATTCTGAGAAAGTACTTGAAAGTAACTGTTAAAAATGAAAAGCAAGTAGATTATAGCTATATTGAGTAAAAATTAAGACTGGACTTTGCTTATGTAGTAATATTATGGAACTAGGTTTGGAAATAAGGATGAGGAACTTTTTCTATCAAAGGAAAAATGAAAAGCTATAGATTATAGCTATATTTGTGTAATTATGGAAGTAGGTATTTAGATAAGTGTAAGAGTCATGTAAAGACAACCTTGAGGTATTCAAAGAAGTTTACCCTACTTCCAAGTCAAATGAATTGAAAGTTGAATCATGATTCAGATTAAGTTGGTGAAAGCACAAGTGGGTATATTATATTGTTGAGAGAAGCAGCGATTATTTGGCTCCTCTATCACATTGCTATCAGGCAAGAAGCATAAGCTACAACTAGATGAGTAGAGTTTTTTGAAAGCCACAGAGACATTCAGGAAACAGCAACTAGCAGAATTAGAAAAAGAAATACAAAATTTGAGAGAGGAACTTGAAGCACTCACATTGACTGTATTTTGATCATAGACATAGAACTGATCACAATCCCTTAAGCTTACGAAGGAGATTTGTCTATCATGAGGAATTATTTGTGTATTTACACTCAATGCTATAACAAACATAGATTTTCTATCAATTGAGTTTCTGTCACAAGCATGGAAAACCTTTCATGAAAAAGTGGAATACTGTGATAACACCACAATGCTGGAAAATTAAGATTACAATATTAGCACTCTAATGTAAGTAAGATACTCTTTGCTTGAGTAAACTTAACACTTTGCTTCAAGCAATAGAATATTGTTGGTACGAATTTTGTTGTTGTCAGGATTATTTAGAAATGCATTGCCAACACTTTGAACTCAAGTTTACACCTATGGCAGTAGTAGACACATGAGAACAAGGAAATGCAAAAGCATTGAGCAATTGGTATAGTTTGTAACGAATTTCTAAAATTAAATTTTATAATATAGATACTATGCGATTCATAAGATAGAACTCCATGTGACAAGGCTTGCTGCATGGCACGGGTTAGAATCATTGTTGCAAAACAAATCCTTCCATATCAATGCCTACTGCGTTTCCCACGAGATCAATAGATGAATTTCAACGATCATTCCAGTCCTCTCATGGTTACATTATGTGTTAGAGCATAAAAACACACATACAATTTAGACTAGCATGCGCTTCTCTTTGGATTATCAGAATCTGAGGAATGACTAATATAATTCTCACTAAATGCAAATATTTCAGTCTTTGAAGTTTGTAATCCCTCCTCACACACACCATGTGATTGATCCAAAAACTTGTCACAAGCACTGCTATTGCGGTTTTGGATAGCTCTAGGAGTGAAGATGATAAACTTTTTCTCAGCTGAACTTATGCTTCTCTCTCTCTATAAGATGATGTGATCTGCTGCATTTGAATTCAGTATATACTGCATACTGTTACCATCTTAGATTCTAAAAAACAATTGATTATGTGAAGAAAAACACCAGGAGTAAATTTCTCTTCTGTTTCTTTGGTGAAAATTGTTATTTATTCTACACTTGTCTTTTTCTCTCACTCTAATGTGTCTATTTGTTCTTATACGATTAGAATGAGCTAACAAATAATATCAGTGGAAGGTGAGATGACATTATGGAAGAGATATCTTGAGCAATAATAATCAATGAAAGAGATGTAGATGGGAGTCAACCTATAGGAAAATTTCAATTCAAGAGGAAGAACCTCCAGATTACCGAATCTTGAATGATTTTGCGAATAAAATCCCACTCACCGAGCTTTTGCTTCTTCCTTTATCAGAAATATTAGGAAAACTACACATTTATGTGCCTTGACGACTCAGTGCATGTGCAATCTGAGCATAAATTCAGCCTTGAATATGCAAGTATATTATTCAAATTATCTGAAAGATTGCAGAAGTCTTGTCATGAAAAAATATGATGCATAACAATGATCGCGAGAGATAAACTTTTGTGTGTAGATTGTAAATTACTTACCAACAACGTAGGGGGAGAGAGTGTGTGCGTGTGCTATTTTGACGTGACAACGTCTTATAAATTGGTTTGCCGGGTGACACTTCAAGAAACTGTGTTACGTTCCCACGTTATGCGCTCACAATGAGAGCGAGTGAGAGCGTTCGTTTCGGTTCACGGTCGTCTGGAAAGAGCACGAATAGGAGCAGTGGCGAGCAACGCTCGCAGCAGCAACAACAACCCGAAGGCATTCACCTGGAGAGAGAGTGAAACGGAGCAATCTCCTGCGACTGCGCCACTACTTAGTGAATAGGATATGTGAATAAGATAAGTGAATAGGTATAAGAATAAGTGTAAGTATAATAGGTATAAGTGAATAGGTTATGTTGTAGTAATCACAATGTTGTGGTAGTTTTCAATCACAAAAGTAGTATAAATCGTTTTCAGCCAATAATAATTTGTTTAACTTGAAAAAATGAGCGCGATTTGCTATGTAAAAAATTGAATCGAGCACAGTTAGCCGCCTAAGAGCGAGAGAGACAGAGTGATTTTGTTGAGGATGTGTGAATGTAAAAATAAAATTTGTTAATATGAAATTCAGTGATAGATTCTTTGTATAAATAATGTTTTAAATATAATTCTTTGTATAAATAATGTTTTAAATTGTTACTATTATTTTATCCTTCTTCCTACTATAGGAATGAATATTCACATTAAAATTATTTTACCACTCAAAGTCGTTGTCACGTAAAACTTTCGCCCGTATACCAACTTTACAGGCAACCATGCAATTTTTTACTCACAGCATATGCTCCAAAATCCACTCAACTTAAAAAAGAGATCTAACACTGAGTTGTTTTTCATCATGATTGCAACTTTCCTTCTCTGATAACACGAGAGCTCATATAGAAGCAATCAGCAGAGTTAGAGTGGAGGAGGAGGAGTAGGAGGACGAGGAGTACGAGGAGGAGTAGGAGGACAAAGGACGAGGAGGGATGACCAGGAGGAGTAGGAGGACAAAGGAGGAGGAAGGAGGACACAGCAAATCAAAGGTAAGTTAGTTATTTGATGAAACTATTTGATAAATTTCTTTACTATACTAATTCCCAATAGATCTGTTCACATTACAAGAGTTCACATTGTGATTTACTGATTCAGTTAATAGTTATTTGTCGGGATGCACATTACAAGAGCTTGCATATTAACTTGATGTTGATGAATCACTGTTTGATTCTGTAATATGAAAGCAAGAAATAATAATACTCACTTTGAGAATGTGTTGATAATCTATTAATATTGATGTGGTGAAGCTTATTACTCTATTTGCTATTGCTAGATCATTCACCTATCGAAAATTTAATATTCTTTGCAATCAGATTAAATTCATTAAATGAAATTGACATCAAGAGACGAGATAATAACATCATATTAAGTCTATAATATCAACTCGATAATCTGAAACAAATTATAATAATTTACTGGTCATAATTTTTTTCTTTTTCATTCAACAGATATGACTTAGGAGTGTTGAGCATCAAAACCAAACGAACTGTATTGACTCAGCATCCAACCTGCTAAGCTGAGTGCTGAGCTGACACATCTCTGAAACATACAGAAGAGTCATAGCAAGAATAACATTGCTTAGGATTAGTGTAAACATTGTCCTACGTATTGCACACACAACACTGAATTTTACCAATTTCTCACTCACATCATCTTCTCTGTCAAATGAGATATGACATCACAAGTAATGCATTTACTTGTTCCAAAATTTGGTTCTCAAGCACTATCTCGGATCTAACTGGTGACTTCCCTTTAAACGACATGAAATTGGATTTTGTTTTTATCATGTCAAAGTCCATACCAATCCTATTTAACATGAAAAGTGCATATTGAAGTTGGTCTTCTGTGTTTAACAGTATCATCTGCATATAATAAAGAGTTTATACAAGACAAGCAAGTCAGATGAAGCTCCACAGACTAATGACTGTACCAATAATAGCTTATGGAAACGAAGCCTGGCTGCAAGCAGCCGAAATGTGGTTCCTTCGAGCAGTCAAAGGTTACACTAAGTTGGACTACGTAAGAAACAAAGTAATAAGAACCGAACTGAATGTAGAGTCTTTATTGCAAATATTGAAGGAAAGTAGAGAAGACTGTCCAGCCATCTACTTCGTATACTAGCAAATACACTTCCAATTCAAGCTTGGCACTACAAACCAGGTGGGAGAAGAGGCGTCACACAACCGATGAATAAATGGATGTTGGAACAAACCAACAGAGCCTAATCCTTGAATGATGATTTAGTGTTTGCCTAGCTTAAAATCGATACCGGTATTTGAATTGTGTTCCATATTAGTTAAGTTTTGTGTAAAAATGTGTAAAAATTTAAACATGAAATTGAACGATTGAAAACATTTGAATGTTGGTGAGTACCATTATAAGTGTTTCTGAAATGCTTGAGGAAGGGTTTTACTTCACAGAAATGAATGATATAGTGTGGTGAGCGTTCTGCACTGTAGAGATATGAAGTTGGTTGGAGTCTGATGATGCAATACGTGATCATCACCTAGCTGTAAATTCATATGTAAATATCTATTGGAAATGTAACTATATCCAATGTAGATAGCAATCGAGATTGCAACCTTAATACGGTGTAATGCTAAAAGAGATATTGGAGAATGTACTGATATTCTTAGAATCACAGAGAAAGTTAATATTTTAAAAATACAACCAGCTGTTTACCTCAAATTCTCTACTCACAAGACTCGTCTCGAGTCCTTTGCTACATGCTCCATTTCCATCAAAATCAAATCAAACGAAGTCAATGAGGCAGGATTCATCTATATAGGAAAAAAGTGTGTTATCATTGTGGGGGAGGATTGAAAGACTGGAAGGGGAGGAACATACTAAGTGGTTCAATAAGTGTGGGTATTTACAATTAAAGGTGTACAATATGCCATGATTTATAATATATATATAAAAAGCAGAGGAGGAGGAGAAGTAACAATTATCAGAAGCTAGAAATAATGAAAATGTACCGAAAATATCAAGTGATTCATCCAAGTTAAATGTTTAATCGAAATCTGTGAAAAATATGTTTGATAAAAACACATAGTCATTATCTGCAGCCTAATGCTCACTAAATGTGTTATCTACCGACAAACCTTTGCAGGTACAGTTCGTGCAGTCCTCTCCCAAAACAATCTCTGTGTGAAAAGATTCTTTTTGTGTGTACGATAATATTTAACAAAACCAAACTTGCATGTACTCATATAGGTAAGAAATCACCTTGCTATGCTTTCAACGAAGGCTGTTTCAACGACCCCCACTCCACCTCCCTCTACATGAGCACACACCAATCAAATAACTAACTAACCTTTGATTTGCTGTGTCCCCTTCCTCCTCCTTTGTATTTTCTATTTTCTATTTCTCCAAATTTTCTATTTCTTTCTCAAATTCTGCTAGCTGCTTATGCTGTTCCCTAAATGACTGTGTGGCTTCAAAAAACTCAATTTTCCTCCGGTTTAGATCAATTTCATCTAGTTCCAGCTTACGCTTCTTGGCTGATAACACTGTGATGGGAGACAAGGACTGTATCTCTTTAACAGAGTATGGAAGAAGCTTACAGGTTATGTTTGCTCGTTTTCTTAAGACTTGTGGTATCAAGTTGCCTGTTGCTACAAGGCCCAACTCATCTAGGTCAACAACTTTGGATATGGTAGAGAAAACTGTGGTTGACTTGAAGAAATATGTCTCACCACTCTTAATATAGCACTTTTGTGAGAAACTGATATTATTTTTATTGGATGGATCCTCAGAAATTTCTACAGAATTGATAGGTAGTAAATTGAAACTGAATGCAGAAATAGCATAAGAAATTATTTTATTTCTATGTTGTGGGTTAGTGGGGAGCTTTACTTGTAACTCCAGTCAATTTCTTGGTATTGCTATTACCCCAGTATACTTACTGTAGAAGATCATTATAGACCAAACAGCAACTATTTTTCAAATTATCTGTCAGTTTTCTCCACATTCTAGCCAAGGACACAGAATAAATTGGAGCATTTTGGAAATAATTTCTACTATCATTCAAAAGTGACAAGCTATCCTGAATAGGTCAAAGTTTTTGCTGTTGTCTCTATTTGCTAAGTTGTAGTTATAGATTGTAGTTTCCAAACGTGTAATACCATGCATTTTAGCTGCATCAGAGGTAAAGGTTTCCCGTAATCTTGTATCTGGACAGGCAATAAAGTCTACAATATGGTTACCTAACTGCTTATTTACACCAGGGCTTGTTATTTGACATACAAACTTATTATAAATTTTCACCCTCACATTACTATTAATCCAAGTTAGCAATCAATCCCAACAGTTTTATTGTTATCTACTATCACATTATAGTCTTCTTTATATTCTCCTTGCAAGCAGAAACAATGATTTGTAGTTAGAAAGTCACACATCCCATTCTAGTTGAATATCCCAGCAAAGTCCTGTGTTATGTCCAAGTCTAGTAGATAGAAGTGCTCCTTCTTCAGCTGCTCCATAATCTCGGTAGCTCTTCCATCAATGTAGCAATTGGGACGTCTGCAAGCTCCACTTTGTAAGGTATCCCCACTGTTCCTGATATTTTTGTTTCACCTCGTTGTAATCATCTTTACCAAGCACTTGTAGAATCTTTTGAGACATATCACTTCTACTGTCCAATAGGTAAGGCAGCTTTGCTTTGACTCCATGTTTAGCTGACACCATATTAGAGATTTTGCCTCTCAAATATAAGTTGAATGCACCACATATATCCTTTTTTAGAACAAAGCGTCTCTTATCCATTGCCTCACAATCATCCAAAGCACAGATTTTCACAAGCATTATATTGTCACAAAAAGGTTCTATAATAGGCACAAGATTTGAGTCATCCTGCACAAACAGTTCTTCCCCAGCAGTGTAATCAATATTTCCAATGTCTGTCACAAGGTTGTCATCGCACAAGTTTTCTGATAGAAGCCACAAACCAAACCGCTCATTGGTAGGCTTGATTTTACTACCACAGAGCATAGGCACATTAAACACATTAAAAATACATCGTGACAAGATGCACCAACAGGAGGAGGCCAACAGGTCTACCATTAACCACACACAACCCCAGGGATTATTAGTGGACCTTATCCTCAACAAGGAAATCTATCAATAAAATATAAATCACGATAACCTTTCAAATTATTTTATCACAACATGTTTCGGACATTAATGCCATTTCCACAAAATACTGTGATTTATGTTTTTATCGATATTAAAAGTAGCCTTAAAGAAAAAATACAATGGAATCTATCAAATTGGATTCGCTTGTCTGAGTAGTATCGTGTTCACTATTCTAAAAGTATTTATTAGTGACTGCACTTCAAAATTGACCATTAGACCATCCAATGGTAGATAGTTATGTGAACGAAAGATTGATTTCAATATTAATTTTCCGTTAATTTTGTGAGTCAAAGAAATTACAAAGTTTCAATTTAATAAATAATTTTACAAATTTCTAATTTGAATTTAACTTCTGTCTTCTTACATCCAATATATTCTTATAATATATAACATAATTTGCATGAGTAAAATACTGATGCTAAGAGTAGCATTTTTTTGAAAATAACTTTTCATTAGCAAATCATAAGGAAAAGTGATAATTCTGATAAAAAGAAGAGGCAATGGCCGCGATAACGGCCATCGGCGTGACAACGTAACAATCTTGATGTTGGCCACATAAGGTTTAAGCGCAATAAGAAACACTTGAATCCAAAGTTCTATCAAATCGTTTTAATGTGTGATAACAGTATTTACATCAATTTCAGAATAGCGAGCTAAAAAATGTAATTCTAGGAAAATGTTCATCTATCAATGTTTCGGCTTCCTCCCTCTTTTGCCACGCCTATCATCTCTTTGAGGAGTTTCTGATATTTGTGCCATTTTACTTCTGCCTTGCTGTGAAATACATAGAATACGTTTTAAATCAGTGTGTCTTATTTTCGTACAAGTATTGAAAAATATAGAAATAAATGTTAACTTCATGTTCAATCACATCATTTGTCCTACTTTTTAGAGTACAAATTCGTAACATTCAATTACAGTACCTATCATTGTAATATGATAAGTATTATAAAAAATAATGTGAACATTGAATGTAAAAATAATAAATTGCTTGATTGAATATTCAGAATTAGAATTGTACATATATGTGAGTTTAAAAAATCGATCTAATGCTGGCCACTAACGGTAGGATATGCATGTTTATCATGCACACACACACATTTTCATCATGCATGTTTTGTCATCAGCGAGAGGATTCTAACATAGAATAAACAACCAATAACAATAAATAAACCACTTAAAAATTACAAATTATAATGATAGAAAAATAATTAATCCTCAAATAGGTTGAAGAGAAGGAAAAAACAACAAAAAAACGGAGATACAAAAACCTAACCTCCAAAATTTTGCTCGAAACGTTTCGCTATGATGACACAATAATGTATGACGACATGTCTATCATGCAGGTCCTACCGTTGGTGGCAAGCCTGAGAGTTCAGTAGACACCTTAAAATACATAATGCATCAGCATTCAATTTTCAATGTTTCGAGTTAATTGCTCAAATATTATTTATGAAATACTGTGGAACGAGAATTTCTTATTAATTAATTTTTATATAAGAGAGGATTAGTTTCTTGATATTTGGTAAACTGTTCTAAAATACAACCACAAACAATGGTCCATTCAATATAGCCGTGAAAAAGGAGGTGGACTTGCTATTTATATTGTAGCTCTGATTCTTTAATATTGTTTGGATACATAAGAGAAGTCCAGAACCAGGAAAGGTTGAAAAATTTCCTTGTGCTAGATACAGAGTGGCCAAAAACCTCGGTTCATTTTCCAGTTTCCGCCAAATAACTATAATAACTGATTTATGAATTCTAAAATTTCTTGACCATTTTTGTGTATGGAAGTTAGGGTTAAAGTACACTAAACAATAATTTTTTCCATTTCTCCAACGAATTTAACAAATGATACAATATTTTGAATCACCTTGACTAGCCGAGAAGAATGAGCTGTAGTACAAGGAGATCCTATCATTGTGTCAAAAGTTATGAGTGTTTAAAATTTTGATCGTTGAGGTGTCTTTAGGTGCTTCTCCACTAGTTAATACTAAAATGAAACGCATCTAACAGTTGATTCTCATTAAACATGATCTTATGAACTACATCATTGTGCGAAATCTCAATGTGATGATCTGATGATGATTGAAGCTGAAAATTGGGCGTTTTTAAAAATACAAGTAGCATTGTTATCAGGTGTACCTGGAGATCTATATGAGATAGAGCACTCTACCTGGTCTCAGGTTGTAGAGCACAACATTATGGCCAGATAAATTTTTAATTATAAATTCAAATGGGGACAAATGAAAGATATTGTTCATCAAAAACTAAAATTTAAAATTGATTTTTTTTTTCAAAAATCCACTCATTTTTGAAAAATCTGGTGTGGCGCACTCACACAACTTTCCTTGCCGTTATGAAAATTGATTACCTGACGCTAGTGTTCTCGCGCATCTCAAGTCTACTATTCAAATATATGAGACAGCTGATGATAGGACAATAACGCTGGTGACACACGAGGTCTGCTATCTCTTCGTAGTGAATGATTTAATAGAGCCAACAGTTGCCAACAGTTTGCAATTTAATAATCACATTTTCTCGAATTTCAAGCTTACTTTCAATCTTATGTGAAAATGTTACTGAACATTAATAGCAGAGATTTTCATGCTCAATCTTTTCCACTTGAATTTTTTTGTTTAAATTGTATATGAAGGCTGATAATTGAGAATCTAAAATCAAACTTTGCATAGATGGGGCGGACCTGGAATTTTTACAGATATGGGACTTGTGGCAGTTGATAGAGCTTATCAATGACTATTTCAGGTAATAAATGATCGTTGAACTTGGAATTTGAGACGCAATCAGATGCTCCTTGAATAGTATCTAAATGGAAATAGTGCAAAAATAGTTGCGTCTTGAACTCCAAGTTTTAATAATTCACATTGCGTTAAGAAAAGGATAAAATTACTTTCAAAGAGTGACAAAAATGGTGAAAAATGGATTTAGTTCTCTTGACTATTTTGATGCATTTTCAATTGGAGTTTTAGTTGCAGCATCTATTATTAGGATTCAACTAGGGATTCTCACCTGGGTCCATTCTTGCCTCAACTCTTTCAACATGTTTGGCGTCAACAGTCCTTGAGACAGCAGCCTCTCGGTCAACCGGCCTTTGCCTAATCCTCTCTTCCCATCATCAATGTCACCGTCGTCTTTACCGTCATAGATGTCATTGTCATCTGCAATCAATTTTAGTTGATCAAATGAAAACAGAATTGATAAGCTAAATTCTGGCAGTAATAAGAGAGAATATATTATGATATGTGAAAAATCAGTACAATAGATAGTCTACACTGTCGTATTATAAAGCAAAACATACGGCAGAGCTTCAAGTTTATTTAAACTCTTGATGAGGATGTGAATCTCTTGTAATAAATTGAAATTTTATAAATAAGATCAGCTGTCCATGCCCGATCATTTTATGATACAGATTTTATCTTTCTCAACATTTGTTTTGAACTAGTTAATTTTGTAACGGGATTTAGTTTTAACGCTGAACAACGACTATATATCTTTCTTTTAATTGAAAATAAAATGTTTTCTATGTAAGGTACTATGAGAAATAAAGTTTATACTATAAACTTCGAAAAAGTCATATTTATTCCTATAGTATGATAGAACTAGCTGGTATCAAACCCGGGACTTCTAGGCTGGTGCTCTACTCAGAACCCAACTATTACCAAACGCTTTTAGCCAGTTCAATCCCAATTTTTCGTATGGACACGATATTTGATGGCCCCAGCTGAATTATAACTATTGGAAGGCTCATTTACGGCAAAAAGATATATCAGGCTAGGTGGGTCCTTCCTGTATTTAAGGTAGTCCTCTCCAACAAAAAGACATAAGGAAGTTTTCTTCTGTTAATAGTCTGAACAATTGAAATGAATTACTATTTAGCATGTCTCGATGTCTGTATAATATACAAATGTATAGGGTTAACATGAACAATTAATTGCATGACTATAATTTTCACTATGAATGAGTTCTTTAATAATGTTTTTCAAAATTATAAAAATATTCTATCAATAGAATAATTCATTGAGAAAATTGAAATAATTTTAAATCGAAATCACATAGATCACTTGATTATGACAACATGTTAGCCAACCTCTCAAATAGCGTTGCTTGACATTTCTCATATTGAATTCGTCTTGTATATCCTCGCCGGTTCCAGAGCTCACTCTTGTTTCGGAATTACGAAGAAGTCTAGTTAGTTGGAACACACCTTGCTGTATTATTGAATCCAATTCAAACTGTATGTCTCTAACTAGATTGCAGTCTGGAAACAGGTCTGGAAAGCGGTAACTGCAACACAAAATATGTCAGTTTAAAAAAAAGTATGTTGTAACAAAAATAATGGCAGAAGGGATGGAAGGGACATGATTGCATATGAAAGCTAGAAAAGTATCAATATTGAATAATTAGGGTGCAAATATCTACCATCCAGAATTTAAAGAAGCTAAACGATTATTGAAAAAGTGAAGTAAATTAATGGATAATTTAATATTACAATAGAAATCTAAGAACAAAATTTTTAATTGTTAAATAATTTGTAAATCTAAGATCTTACTAGTAATTATCTAGTACATGAATAATCGTGGTGGAACATGATCCAAGGAGCCCATATTCCTGAGCGAAAGTAGCCAAAACCTAATAATCATGCTGATGATTGTCACTTTCATAAAAATTCCAATCTGAACCTTAATTCGAAAGTAAACTGAGAGATTATTTATATATTAATTACATAAGAAAGATTAATAACTATTGAACATTTTTTGGATCTATTGATACAGGATATACTTTACGCTACCTCCATAGGTATATCATAATATCATAGGTATATAATATCATCATACTCATACTTATACAGTAGGTATTAAGGTATATGTATATATAGATTATATAATACTAATTTGAACAGGTAACACGTTACAGATAGGTGAAAAACACTTAGAAACTTACATTATTTTCCGGAAATTTTTGGTGGCTTCGACAACCTTCAAGCCTTTGCCGACCCATTTCAGACGGTTCAGAAAGGTTGGCGAAGCCACCGAAAATTTCCGGAAAATAATGTAAGTTTCTAAGTGTTTTTCACCTATCTGTATTGTGTTACCTGTTCAAATTAGAATTATGAAACTGTTAAGTGTTTTTTATTAAGTACTATACATAGATATACATAAATACATATACAGTATATGGATTTATGCAGTATCCTATGATAATTGGAAATTTAATCATACAGAATAGATAATCTATAACCATTATACAGAATTCCCTCAATTTAATTCTATCTTTAAATGCTTTTAATGGACAACCTATAAACCGAATTACCTTAGCCAAAGATACAAGTCGAGAACATCGAATACTGCTTCGAGATGGACAAGGTCCAGGATTGTCTTGGGTGGTGCAATCGGCCAGCCAATATTTCGACACAGCCAATCAAACGTTAGAGCTTGATTTTTACTGTACTGCCTGGCAAACTGCAAACATTTTTTCATACATCTAATTTAATCATACGAATACACATTTATTAATTGAAAATGTTATTATTATTATTATAATACTAGCGTTTTAATAGATGGTATAAATTGAGCGAGTAGTAGTGAGAAGTGACTAAGGAGCAAAGACATAAAATTTATCAAACATTAAGTTGTTTTTTAGCAACAACATTAAAAATAATACAATTTTTCAAGTTAAGTTAAAAATTCAAGGTAATGAGATAGTTTTACTAAAACAATTCATTAATTATCATTCATCTTTAATCTTTCTAATATTTTTTATACTATAAACATTTTGATTACAATCAGTATTAGATAATACAAAATGTATAATGTTTAATTAATGCACAATATTGAACAATAGGGAATGGAAGTGTTGATAGATTAATGAAAAATAAGCTGTTCGGCAGAATTCAGAATAAAATATACTGCAATATTGATTCTTTTTCATACAATACATACTTAATATTTTCATACAATGTATATCATAGAATACTTGTGTAAGGTTAGCTATATGGTCTTCCATAGTTCAAACCGGTATGTTAATCCAACGTTTCTGTGTTGCAGGAGTAATAAACAATAATCAGCTTAGCATTTAAAACTATCAACTTACTTTAAAATTGAATTCTGATAAAATATTAATAAACGTTAATATGAGAACATAAGCATACCTTTAGAAATAGTGAGCAGACAAAAGGCATTTTTCTGTTGATTGGAGCACAGCAGAACACGTAGCGGGCCCTCAGTGGCAACGGAACATGTTGTATCATCTCAGCAAGGAATTTGAAATCTTCTATGTTGCACATGAAATACAACGAGTCGTCGACTGTGCTCAGTGTAACAAATATATCCTAGAAATAAAAAAGGTTGAAAATAAAAAAATATCGCAAAATTGTTCGAGTTACATAGTTACAGTTTCAGTTAGTATAGTTACAAAATAAAAGCGAAAAATTGAATTCATATTCAGAGTATATAAAAAACTGTAATGGATTAAACAATGATAAATTTTGAAGAGATGACATTTCGACAGTACAGTTATTAAATTGTAAAATGCAATTATTTACCATGAGATTGGACAGTGTTGAGCCTGGAAGATGATAAGCATACAGCTCTATTTGTTCAGCCGTTGGATGAAGTCCTGCTTGAACTATTTCTTCAGGACTTTGAGATAATATATTCTTCAATGTCGACAGGTCTTCAGATTTGAATGTGGTCACATAACCCTGAAAAATGAAATAACTATTACAACTACAGTATGCAGCTACTTTTATTGGAGATCAGGAAATTAAACTAAAAGGTTTCATCATTCGAATAAGTAGGTAATTTGACTTTATATATTTCTGTTAAGACCCTTAATGTTAGAAAACTTCAAAAAGTTTCATGTTAAAAAGTTCAAGTTCATCCCACACATTTATTATCTGTGAATGTAGGGATTTGACATTTTTTTTACGTTGTAGTAGGTTGCGAATAGAGTTTATTTATGATATGACATTTTTTAAATTAATTATTCAAATTATTTACGGTTTTTAATTTGTATAATTCAGGGCGGTTTTCTTGGGAATAATGTATAAATTATGCTAAATGAGTAATTAAATGATAAGACATTGGTTATCAACTTACCGTTTCAAACTGTGTATTGTATCGCCCCGCCCGACCAGCTATTTGTAGCGCTTGAGAAACAGGAATCAAGTCCATTTCTTTCTCACCTTTATTATTCAGTAATGGTTTGATTAGGGAGTAGAATATAACTCTACGTATACTCCTGTAGATAGAAATGAAACACAGATTATTTGGAAAATGTAAAGGATACAATAATAAATGTACAATATTTACGAGCAAGCTTCTTTAATTTTGAATATTTTGCCATTTTATTATTTGTTCAACAAGTTTCTACTCTTTTTTCTCATATGATGTCGTAAATACTGATTTCGTTGTTGCTTGATTACGTTATTCCATGCTAATAATATAAAATGGAGTAGAAATTATAATTATAGGATCGAAGGATGCTTACTAGACATCATTCTAATTGAAGGCTCTTCTTTCTATGGAGGAAAAACACAATGGAAACTCTTTCAGCATTTTCGCATGTCCAGGAAAAAATTCTATTATCGCAATCTAGAAAGAATTTCATTATTGAAAGGTGGAATGAGAGCATTGAAGATGTTGGTCAAATGAATGATAAGTTTTGTTGAACTAACTAACCCTCCTTTTGTGTGTGACAACAAGATTTTATAAGGTCTCTGTTACACTACATCTCTTAATCTGTTTTATCTGTTTTTTTTTCTTATAATAATTTGGAGTTTTGATAAGTGACGAGTTTGTCGAATTTATTCATACATGAATTATGATGGGAATAATTGCTATTTTTCTACTACTCCTATTAGCTAAACCAGCTACCCAGTTTACTAGCTATACCAGTTCATCCCAGCAAGTAGTTCATTTTACTAATGATGGAAGGATTCATTGGATATTTTGATAACCAATAATTCCTTCCTTTCTTGTAACTAGACAGTATAGCTTTAGATAAAATAAACGCTTCTATATCATAAAAAGTCCTAACTCTGCCTAATAAATAATATTTTCATTTAATTTAATTTCAAAATTCGGCAATTACAAGGTATTGGATTCGATTTCCGATCGGGACAAATATTTCTTGCAGTGATGTTGTTCATTAATTATTATAAATGAACTTTCAATATGTTACAGTACAACCTTGTTAACCCGACCCTGCAAACTGGAAGTCCGGATAACACGGATAAGTTTTCGGAAAAATTAAAATTATTTTTCAACAACCAACTGTGGTTTTGACCATAAATACATTTCCGTTTGAGTTTTGTATATGTATTTCAAATGTAAAAATTATGTTTAATGATTGTAAATGGATTTTGTGATCTAAATAAGAAGAAGATGAATTTTTAGTAAGTAGGTACGATCATTTTCCCCCCTTTCCGGTATTTGTTTACTTAGAGCGGCTTCGGTCCCATTTAGTCCGGGTATCGAGGTTATTCTTTCGACAATACCATACAGGTATGACCTTGCAGTGGGGTCGCATGTGAACAAGTGTATAGAGTCTTTTAATGGAGCTGTTTGTTCATTTCCCAAGAGTTTCTCTGAGTATGCTAAGCATATGGAGCTATCAGGCGAGATTTCACACTCGGCATGGGCTGAATCTTAATAGGCATGGAAAAATAAGACTTGCAAATGAGTTATTGAATTTACTATCAGGATCTATTCAGACGTATGACGTGGCCCCAGTCTTGTCGAACAAATCAGCTTCTTCTTCAAACAATGACTGTTCATTTGTTGGTGTTGAGAGTTGTAATAATTTGTCAGGTTTGATCACAGGTGGAGTTTGTGAGATGAGATTGAATTCAAATCCAGTCATTACGAAGCCCAGGTCTTTTTTAGAAGAAGCAAAGCACATAGAAATCCATGTATAGAGTATATTGTTGACTCAGATAATAAGTTAAATATTATAATGAACAGAATTACGACAATTTTAATACTATTATTTTCCATTGGAACGTTCAAAGCATCAGAAATAAGCTTGAGTCTGTTCAATATCAACTTAAGGACTTAAATGTGGACATTGCTTGTATAGTTGAAACATGGTTGGAGGAGGTTGACTTGTATGGAATTGATGGCTTTTTAATTGGGAATGCTTATTGTAGGGTCACTAGGAAACATGGGGGTGCCTGATCTATGTGAAAAATGGACTAGATTTTGAAAGGCTAGAAAGCATAAATGAGATGTCAATAGAGATGGTTTTTGAGGCGACAGCTATCCATTTAGTGTATTCAAATACAATAGTTTCAGCTTTATATAGACCAAACTCTGAAAACAATAATTTTAACAACATATTCCTGGATAGACTAAGTTGTATATTAGAACATGTCTTGAAATATGCCAATAACATAATTTTATGTGCTGATTTCAATTATGATTTTATAAGCAATGACAATAATATTAATGAATTGAAGGACTTATTTGTTTCTTTTGGATTGACGATGAGTTATAACAATATTACCAGACCTAATTCATCTAATGGGGGAACCTGTATTGACAATATCATCACTACCATCAGTGAAGGTTCTTTTACATGTGGGGTTGAAAAGACATGGTACTCAGATCATTGGGCTCTCACATTTAGAACAAGATTATTTTCAAAACATTCAGGAAGCAATTGCACAGAACCAAAACTATTCGACACATCAACAGTGACAGTATTAACATTTTCAAAATTTGCTACATCAAATAAATTGGATGGACCTATATAGAGATGGCAATCTAGAACTGAAAACCTCATTTTTCCTGAGTAAACTTAAGAATATTGTGGATTTGACATTTCCATTGAAGACTTTAAAATTAAAGACAACAGCTCCTAAGCCAGGCAAAATCTACAGTGTTGAATTAATGA
>NW_024090910.1:0-27039 GCF_014356525.2 Nilaparvata lugens
AAGCTGTTGCTATTATGATGAGAATGATTGAAATCTCCTGTACGGTCATTTAACTGACTGGATTCAGAAGTAACAGATTGGATACAGTGTAAATGTTCCATAATTCTTTGCAACTGGAAATCGAACATACTGCTAGTGTCATGCGAACATTGTAAGGAAGCTTTTTTGTTAATATATTTGCTATGATGTATCCGCCAAAGATTCATCTAGTTGCGAATTCTTGCACATCATCTTAGCTACAAATTCAGTATATGATTGTCTGCCTCTATTATCATATGTGCATGATATAATCTCTGATAGTGCGTCCATCTGCTTACGTTTACTCCAATACTGCTGCAGGATTGGGGAGATGAAGTCCTCCAAGCTATTGATATCTCGCATCCGGCTCTGGAAAACATCAGTGGCTCGCCGAGTAAAGACTGGACAGTTGGAAACGCCATACTAACCAAGAGGTGGGTATCAATTCCTGAATAGCTTTTATTTGATCTATGAACGGTCTGGATTGCATATGACGATGGGAATTATCGAATTTTCCAAGACTTTGAAAAAGTTGAGTGCCGTTTACTACTTCATTCGGTGTATATTGCTCGACTGACTGGGATATTTTCCATGCGTGTTTCTATTTGGAGACTCGTTCTTCATTTGCGATCCATTTATCATTCATAATTTTCTTATGTGTATTCACTTCATCATACAATCCGGTTAGCTTCAACTGCTGTCCGCCTATAGCATTCTCCAACATGCCGTATCTCTCACTTGATTTTGCCCCCTCCTCCGCTAAATTTGCCATACATGCCTGCCCGTTACTTTGTTCCTTGACTATCTCTATTATTTTCTTATTATTCTCCTCCACTTTCGACTCCATCTCGCCCTTATTTTCTAACACCTTTCCCATGACAGTTCCCATGATAGCGGTGCCCAGCTCCTTACCCAATACGTCCACCTGTTTTTCAACTTCCTTGGTACGTCATCCAACCGTTCATTTATTTGACAGGTGACGTCATCTATACGAGTTTCTAATTTTTTGATGACTGCAGATTGCGTATCTATTTTGGTATCTATATATTTCTCACTTCCTCCCTGAAGCTAGAAAATTTTTCATCCATAGCTTTGACATCCTGTCTGACTGTTTTGATCTCTTCTTGTAGGACTTTGCATTTTCTTCCAATTTGTCCTGGATTATTTTGATAGTTTTGCTGTTTTCCCGGGCTGTTTCCGCTCCTTTAGCTTGTCCTGCTAAGAGTTGACTGAACATGAGTTGTATTTCGTTTGTAGACTCATTTGCCATAAGATTGGTAACATAACCGACTGAAGAGTCTAATGTTGTATTGCGTTTTTCCAGGTTGGTGGCGGCTGGTGGTTGACTGGTCACGCCGGATGGCGACTGGTTGGCGGCACTCTCCGTTCCCTCGGCGATGCTTGGAGCGATCTGCGAAGACGCCGGTACCGGGTTGGACGCCCTCACTCCCTCATCTCCCTCAGCCGGACTCTCATCGGAATTAATCGCATCGACGACGTTATCAATCTTCGTAGAAGACAATTGGCTAAGTTTTGCGGGTCGAAACTGATGGAGCATATGCTGCCTCCCTCTCTCTCGTGGGGTCTCCGCGACGTTGTCCTGTGGTGTGTTGTGTTGCCGGTGTCGTAGTTACATAGTTTTGGGGGTGGTCGCTGAAGTAGGAGATTTGCGAGTTAGCTGGTGACTGGTTCATGGTGACGTTATTATGGAATACTTCGAGTAAATAGCCAAGTGTGTTGCCAAGTCTCAGGAATATTAAAATGGATTCAGTGATAGTGCCTATTCTGGATAAAATTGTGTTGTGTTAAAGTTTCAAGTGTCATGTACATATATTACAAAAAGACCTTCGAGTGCTACAGGTACGCTTATCAGCATAGACAGATATGGCTTACAAATTACACTATATAGTTCTTAAAATTCTAATTAGGGTCTTATCCTCCTGAATAACGATAGTATTATAATGCCTCAAATAACCTATAACCCTGGTCAGCATACAATGTCTAGATTCAAAGATCAAAATCAAAATTTTACTATAGACTTTTATGGAAATTTCCATCCAATTTTCTCTATTATGAGAATTATGTTATCAAACTCGGTGATACAGTTTGTCTGTATTTATGCAGCTTGAAAAAATTTTAATTGAAGAGCAACTCAATTATTTTAGCCAGAACTACAATAGATTATCAGATATATCTTGTCGAAACAACTTCAGATTATTTTTCTTGCAGCTTTCAGTTTTATCAATAATTTCATTAATCATTGATAGTAAGATTGAGTAGGTAAGCTTTTCATCATGCTCCACTGTTGGGTGCCATTGGTGTGAAGTTGTGCTCCTGGGGGGGTTATCTCTATGATAGAGTCCCACGTTATGAAGCTATTGTGAGAAGTTGTGGATTGTAATTCCTTCACAGATAATACGATGTTTCTGGTTTATAAGAGCAGTCTCTAAATTCCCTCTTTTGCGAATAAATTCACAAAAAATTAAGGCCTTCCGGCTCGCAAAATTACTGGGTTCAAACCTCAGCTCTAGCTCAGTGGTAGAAACATGAATTTTATAAATACAAATAATCACCATAAGGTTCAGTGATCGGTAATTGGTAATTCTTACCGCTGCTTCTATGAAGTTCTTGAAGAATACCAGTAAGGAAATAAAAGAAATTTGATGACTGATTATCAGTAACCATGTACCACTAGAGAATAATCAGGACCAACTATAGTTGTTTCTAGTTGATTCTTAAAACGCTCGTCGTGAATACAAGTATTCACCAATATACCTTTCAAAATTCCTTAGAACTTACAACGCCAGTTCTTGAAGCTCTCTGGATCCTTATATGATATAACTGGAACCTTATTAAATAATTTCTTAATATACTGGTTCTGGCTGATAAAATGAATATCATCAAAGGATGATAAATATTGAGTGCTCTGAATAAGGTTAATATTATTTGATTCTATGATTTTAAGTGCTGCTAAATATTTGTTGGTACCAAAACAGCTCAAACTATATAACACGAGATGAGTTGGGATATAATAAAAAATTCTATAAGTTTGTATGCTGACATAAAACACAAAATATATTCCCATAAAACAGATATGCATAAAATATTCAATATCTCTATAATTCACTTAAATAATCTATTCTAAAATCTGAATAATTATCACAGGCTTTGCTAATATTCACAATAATGAGTTTCAAATTCATAATTATATTTAATACTGGTACTTACACTTCCAATCAATACAAAATTCTGCCAATAAAAACCTGTTCGGTCTATAAGTTTGATATGGTATACTTTGTTCAATAAACAAAAATTAATATTTAATAAATTAATATTCAAACATGAGATCTCAGGGATTTATATGAGTTCGGGCTGTGCATGGAAGTAAGCTTCCTACAATATTAAATAAATTTATAAAATGTCTTATGAACTATGTGATATTGTTCAACACGTGGTGACTTTTTATTTTAATTCTAATTAATTGGAATAGCGCTTTTTGTTTTAATAATTACCCCCACTGAAGTAGAAAAAAGAGCTCATTTGGTTTGACTTATCACTCACTGACTGAAGTTCTAGATGTTCTCGTGGATTGAATTAATTATTTCCAATAATTAATTAGGTAGGCTCCTTTTCGTCACTGCTGGGCTAACGCGTGATCCAGATTTTTATAAGTTTCTTTCGAATTAAAGCTATTTTTATGGGAATCTTTACAATTACGAACTCCTTGACAGCACTGAGTTCACAAATAATAACATTCAACAAACATACATTACATTTAAAAAAGGGTTTGGCTTAATAATTCATAAAAATTTTTTAAAAGGAAGAAGAAAAAGCCCTAAACTCCATGTGCATCCTCTCGGGTTGGGATAAGCCAGAAGAAAGAGGTTTTCAGAAAAATTTGCCTCTTCTTAGAATAATTCTGTAAGCTACTCTCTGATGGCCTTCAATTTAATAGACTCAATACAATTGATTGCCTTGGGAATCAGGGCTTCCTCGGCTTTAAATAGAAAAATTAAATAAAAGAAGTTTTTATACAAATATATGGAGTATTTATCTTAAATTGAATTCATAAATAAATCGTAACATACGATTTTAATAGATAATACATTTAGTTTTATATGAGTTTTGTATACTCTTGATTTATCATGCTTTTTTGGATTATAATAAATATTTATACAGAAATAATAGTTATTTGTATTTCTACACATCGACTTCCTTTAGTATACATAATATATCCTTTATGAGTGAATTTTATATGATTCAACCGGTCATATGGGTTGATCGAATAATCAGCTGATTCGTTCAGTATTGGTTCTGATAATTATCGATTTATCCAAGATCGACTAATTCTTTTCAAAACGTAAACAAGTAACTCTAACCTCAATATTCATGCATTTTACTTTTTTTTTTTTTTTTATAATCCGCCAATAATAATTATGCCGCTTTATAATTTTTTGATCTTACCAATGGGTTCTCATAATTATTAAATCACAATAATACATGTTTTCTTATCGTTGTTGATAATGCTATTACTCCAATCGCTAATAATACTTGATTCGAGTGATTTACTCTTTGGATAGGTCTAACCTTTTCCAATTTTATAGTTCTATTACATTCATTGGCTCATTTAAAAATATTTGGTGGTTTCAAATTACCACGTGACAATAGTCACGGATAAGTACAAATTTTGTGTTTATTTCATTATTAATTGTTCTTGATCACGTGTTATCATTTTGTTCTAGATTTTAATTCTTAATTCTATTTTAAAAAGCCAAACACCGTTTAGAGGTTAGTTTGAGGTTAGGTTTTCGAGATTTAAAAATAAACATAGATAGTTTACTTGACTAAAATTATAACCAAATTAAATCCTATCATTTATAAATCATTATTATTATTGCAAGTAATATAATTTCTTAGATAGGAAGATGAGCTCAAGTAAAACACCGAAGGTTAATAATAGAAATGTAACATTGCGGGAGTACTTACACGTTCCCAAAACCAAAATTCAAAAACGCCAAAACCAAAAACCCCAGTTCTTCAAACTACTTTAGCCGAAAAAGTTGCTCAACTACAAAGTAGCCACACTAATTTAAAAAACCAATTAGAAGTAACTTTAAAAACGTCTGAGGAAGAAAGGTTAGGGATGATAGAAGAAATTAAATCTTGGAACTGATTATAAAATTACAAGATGAAGACCATAAAAAAGAAGTACTAAATCTAAAAAATCAATGTAGTCTAATGTCGGAGGAAATAAAGAAACTAAAATCTAAATTTGATAATACTAAATGTATGATAGAACCTCCGTCCAAATGCAAAAAAATAGAATCTAACCTAAATGATGGAAATGCTCTGAAAATGGTCGAAATAAAACGTACAGTGAGGTTTTGAAGACAGCACCACAAATATAGCTGAGGGAAATAAAGATAGGAAGGGAGAGTTCTGCTACTGACGTCCAGTCATGGACGTGATTGCAGTGATCTCCTTGATAAAAGATAAAAAATAATTTTGATGTCCAATGTTTTTTCAAGCCAAGTGCATCAATTAATGCAGTTTTAGAGTCAGCTGGGAACAAACTAAAGACTTTGATGAAAATGACTATCTAATTGTACTGGGTGGCTCAAATAATATAAATGAACCTAACTTGAATCATCTTCCTCAAGTAACAGAAAAAATCAGGAAATTGTGCCACTCAGCAAAAAAACAAACAATAAAGTACTATTCCTAATAGTTTGATAGGCCAGAATTAAATGAAGCAATCAATTCGACAAACAAATCATCCATATACAATCAACAGCCTAAAAATAAAATTCTAAACACTGGGGATTTGTTTTCTAAATGAAAGGCTGAAAAGACATAACTTCACTAATCATGGGTTGCATCTAAATCGATCTGGCAAAGTTATCTTTTGTAATAGATTCGCAGAGCTGATTGAAAGCCGTTTGCAATCCTCTGGTTTAAAAACAGTCAAAAAAACAAATAACGATTTTTTAGTAAATTGGCTCAAAACAGGGAAAGGGAAATAGCTACAAATGCTAGAGATAGAGTAGCACAAGATGGTAAGGTTTTTAGTATTTATCATCAAAATATTCAGTATCTACGCAACAAAATTGACAGATTAGAGGTATTTCTTAAACAGAGGATCCTGACATTGTTATTTTCACAGAGCATGGCTTAAAATAAGGGAAATAAATCAAGTTAGGATTCCAGGCTATTCACTGAGATCGGAATTTTGTAGAATAGCTCATAGAAGTGGTGGTGTATGTATATTCACTAGCAATGCTAAACATACCCAAACTTATGAACTGGATTTTGTTAAGAGATTTTCTGTTGAGATGGATTTAGAGGTGACGGGACTAAGGTTAAAAATTTATGATCGATTTGAGGTAGTAGTGTTAGGTATCTATAGGTCACCAAATGGAGACTGGCAAAAATTTTGTGAGCTGCTCCATACACTTTTGGAAATTACAACCGCTCGTTTCACAAATGTTATAGTAGTAGGAGATTTCAATACCGATTTTGCCAGGCAGGATAAAATGACAGAGGATATTAGAGATATTATTAATATGAATATTTAGAATTAAGGTCCACAAATATACAAGAGTAACTCGAACTTCACAGACAATTATTGATAATATCCTCACAAATATAAAGGTTGTAATGTCAGGTTAGTTAGCTCAGATCTATCAGATCATAACTATCAATTTAGATGTTAAGTTGCAGGGCCAGAATCCAAGCAGAAAAAAAACTTTTGTGAAAGAAATTCAGCAATATGAGCTAGGAAATATAATTGTTTGAAGCAGAAACTGCTTCAAGAAAATTGGAGTAGTGTTTATAACAGTTGTAACCTAAATTACAAATATAAGCAATTCATTGATACTCTAAGATTTCACATTAGTGTATGCTGTCCGATAAAAAAAGTCAAAGTAAAAAGTAATTAAACAAAGTAGATGAATGGATAACTGAAGATATCCTTACTCAAAGAAATATTGTTAGGGAAGCTTATGAGGAATTTAAATTAGTGAGGGATGTTCCGAGTGAGGTCAAATACAAATGTCTAAAGAAAAACTATGCAAAAGAAGTGAGGAAAGCTAAGTGTAAGAAAACAGCTGAAATATTAACACTAGTACCAATTTTAACTCTGCTGTTTGGGAGGTAATTAATAGAAATAGGAGAGCAGCTCAAAAGGATACAGTTACTAATGTCCCTAGGATAATCGATGAACATGGAAATTATATGGATGATAGTATAGACATTTGTAACTTTTTCAATAAATATTATCAACAGGTTGCATATATCTCCAAAAGTCACTGAACACTAATACTTATAATACAACTACATTAAATGCTGAGCCAATTGAAAAGGTATTTAAATTTCATCCATTATCAAGAGATGAGTTGTCAAGAATAATAAAAAATTTGAATAACAGAAAACAGTAGGTTTGGATGGGGTCTCAAGCAAAATTTTAAAAGAATGTGAAAATGAATTACTGGACCCTTTATTGCACCTCCTTAATACTTCACTAGAGCAGGGTATTTTCCCTGATGATCTGAAACAAGGAAAATTTTGCCAATTTTCAAGAGCGGTGATTCTGAAAGAGTTGAAAATTATAGACCCATTAGTATTCTAAATGTAATAAGTAAAATTTTTGAAAGAGTAGTTTTAAATAGGTTATTGATGCACCTGGAAGAAATTAATTTTATATGTGATGACAGCATGGGTTCCAGAAAGGGAAATCTACTAAGACTGCAATAGTATCCCTTGTTGAAAGACTAATAGACATAATAGATTCAGGTGAGAAGGCAGCCGCAATTTTTCTTGATTTATCCAAAGCTTTTGATTGTGTGAACCATAGAATATTATTGGAAATACTAAAAACTGTAGGTGTGAATGGTATAGAACTAAAATGGTTTGAATCATATCTCATAGGTAGAAACCAGTGTGTTGAGCTTACCAAGGTGGATGGGAATGAAATAGTAAAAATTAATCTCAAAAACTGGAGGTCCAGGCTGGAGTACCTCAAGGCTCAATTCTGGGTCCCTTACTGTTTCTGTTGTATGTGAACCAATTACCAAAAGGTTAAAAGATCACAGAGCTCTGTTGTTGCTGATGACACATCGCTTATCTTTAACAATTATTTATTAGATAGTCTAGAAATAAATGCTTTTACTGGAGTACAGTCAATTGTCCAATTCTTGAAGCAAAGGCAATTAACAATAAATAGTAAGAAATGTCAATTCCTACAATTCAAAAGTAAATATAATTCAGTAGAGGATAGAGAAATAAATGTGTTTGTAGAGGAAAATGAATTAGACCAAGAAGAGAAAGTAGGATTCTTGGGAATTTTATTGGACAGGAAATTAACATGGCATCCTTACATTGAGAGGATATGTAATAAGATATCATCTGGGGTATTTGTCCTGCGGCAGCTTGCTAGGCTGAATGATAAAAACTACTGTTAACTGCTTACCATGGACTTATACTATCTCATATTAGGTATGCTATTTTAGTATGGGGTAATTCATCTCAACAAAATATGGACAGAGTGTTTAAGATTCAAAAGAAGGCACTCAGATGTATAGAGAAAGTGAATAGTTAGACTCTTGTAGGCCTTTATTTAAAAAGCTTGGTCTATTAACTGTGCCATCGTTGTATGTATATGAAGTTGTAATGCATGTGAAAAAGAGTGGTGTGATCCAGAATTCAGATGTTCATGAGTATAATACGCGAAACAGAGCAGATTATCATATAATGGGTCACAATAGTAGGTTATTTGAACAAAAACCAGATTATTTGGTAGGAAATTTATAACAAGCTACCTCAAATCTTGAAAAGTAATGATGATTTGAAGATTTTCAAAAAACAAATGAAAAATATTTAGTTGATAAAGCTTTTATAGTGTACAAGAATTCCTTTCAAACTAAACTAGGTTGAACTACTTAGTGTTAGAATTATTATGTAATAACATGACTTGTCTTATACTCCATGACTGGAGTCTTTAGGACGTAATCTTAAAAAAAAAAAAAAAAAATCTAAAAAGTAAACACTAAACAGCTGGGCTGGCTTGTAATCACAGTTCTCCGCCCAAGGTCTATAAATACAGGTAATGACACAATCCCGTGATGCATTGCAAAATCGCCATTTTATGGGGTCCTAGTTCACCAATTTTCAAATTTAGCAGCTGTTATCATTATGGATTGAACAACATTATGTGCTATTTTGTAATATTGTTAAAGGGATATTGCTTGGCTTTGAATTGTAAAATAAATTTTTCCGACAGAATATAATAAATTAGATTCCAACTAGGAACTGAATTGTTGATTTTTTTATTTAATTGATCGGGAACTTGAAACTCTTTCTGAAATTGGCCTCGCATATTTCTATCTTGTCACAATGCCTTTTGAATCATAATCCTTGATTTACAACAACAACAACTTTAAATAATGATAAAAGAATAATTGAAGCATTATTATTGAAATTTCATTATTAAAAAATTGAAAACCTGAATTCACATATTATCAAACTGAAAAATTGTTTTTAAAATGCATAATTTTGCTACGAGCAAATTGAATTAGATTGATTTTCAAATGTACCGCCATGAAGACCCCTCTATGGCCGCTCCATAAGGAACGTGAGTGTCATGACCTGTATTTATAGACCTTGTCTCCGCCGACACCGCTATGCGCTGTCGGCAAAAGTTGTAACAACAAATTTGATTAGTTAATGAGGAATCGTTGGCTGGTATTTTGAATAACATGGAATAAAGAAAAAAAATTACATGTTTTCAGTATAGTGATATGAAGTTTGTAATAATTTTAGCATACAAACATAAATTTCATATATTGATCAAATGTCTGATTGAGGTATTGAATTTAGTTGGTTTAATGACTACTCTATACGTTTCCTCATCTGAGCTTAGACTTTCTAACCTATTTCAAATTTACGTTTTTAAATTAGAGATGTTTCTCATGTTATTTAAATGGAGTTACTTTTACGCTCTAGGGAGTTTTCCTGTTTTTCCTCCCGAGAACGAAAAGTGACACTTTAGTGTCACAGAATATTATGTTCCAGGGAGTAAAGTAAGCACTTTAGACAGGAGGTGGAGGAAAAGTAGTTTTATATGGTCGGTTTTATATTTAAGCGCTCGTGAGATGTTCAAGACACGCGTTCGCTCGCTACGCTCGCTCACTTGTCTCTTAACTCTACATCTATCTCGAGCGTTGAAGACCTTCATCATGAAACTGTTGTATAAACTAATATTATATATCACACTTTCAATTATTATAAGTATAGTTTTATCAACGCAGAACATGCCATAATGAGTTAGACTAAGACATGTGTTTTAATGTACGAATATACACGGTACCCTGCAAGCTCAAACTCAATGTTTCTAAGCGAATTAGATAATGAATATTAAATCTGATTAGTTGAGATTCTATCAAACATCAGTAGAATATCATAGGAACTGTCCACTGAGCAATGAAAGAACGTTTCATGCATGAGATCTCTCTCTTCATCCTTTGGAAGCGTAACTCATGTTCTTTCACTTCCGTGCTGTTTCACGTCTCATACCTTATTCCACCCCAGAATTCAATCTTGAAGTCGGGAGCTCTCAAATTTTATCAACACATGCAAATCGCAGGTCGGGCCAAAGTAGAAAAATATGTGAGGGCCAGATCTTAATCTGCAAAGTTGAGTTTCTAACGATGAAAGTTCGGGCTCGCTGTGTCGATAAATCGAAAAGCATTCAATAAGTTGGAGTCGAACTTGGATGGAAGTCTGCCTTCCGTTTGCGGCGGTTTATTTATCGTTTCTACTTTCTTAGTCAGATGTGGCTGCCGTTTCTCAGGTCTCGAATTGTAATTTGTGGTCGTGTTACATTACTTCTACAAAAGTCGAACTTCATTTGTTGATCAGTGACTTGTGACATTTGATTTGTTTAACCGTGTGTAATTCAGCATACTGATTCTATTGTATCTCAACCGTATTTGAAGGAGACCCGTATCTGAAGTAACAATCGAATTCACACCTCACATCATTAAATTTACACATGACATCCTCCATACAAGAATATCATTATGGTTCAAACAGGAATATTCAATTCAGATTTCTCAATTATACTGTACACTAGGTATCAGTATAAAGTTGCAAGAACTCTTCGTTATGTAACTATTATTTCTTCACGCTTCAATCATACTTTTTCAATAACGATTTTATAATTTCCTTTTTATTCTATAACATCATTTTCCAATCTTTTACTCTGTTTACATCATAATTTGTCTCCAGAATTCCATAATTGTACTCTAGCAACGTTTCTCACGAGCTCTTTTTTAATAATTATCTGTATCGTTTCACAACCCACGGATCAAGATCGAGGCAGAGTGGGAGTACTCTTGTTTTGAATGGGTTAATTGATTTTATTGTAATATTGTATTATTGTATTTAAATAATTGATCAATAGAAAAATTGGAATTGAACTTTTTCAACTATTTGAAAGATATTGATGTTTGATGAATAGTATGATATTTTGTTGGTGAGGTATTCATTTTACGATCTAACAACTAAAGCATAGCCCTCTCACTCATGCAACGCCAAGCAAGATGTTTTCTATCTCCAATGATACCGTTGCGCATTCACACTGATTCAACTCCATCGACGGGAACCATAATCCGTACTTGAGCAGCCATAATCAACAGAAGACCGCACTGGATTGGTTGGGACCAAAGGCTTCGTTATCGCTTCATTCAGCGAAGCAACTTCATTTGATGAGTCGACTCAACTTACCAGCAAGCGCCTCGACTTCGCGATAATCCGTCGCTAAGTCGCTCAGAAGTCATTCCTATTTGCACCACAATAGCGCGTGGCTGTCACTTCCTCAAAGCACCAAACTTACAAAGTGAATGCAAGTTTTGTTACCTCAATTATTGGTTGCTTGTGTTGTGTTATGGGTGATCTTTGCAATGAATATTGCAAGGATTTATGTTGTGAAGTTCCTTTATCCCGAATCAATGTATGACACAATTCATTTTTACTCTCTAATGATTATAGATCTGAATTTATAGAAGATTAAAGGTGCTTCTATTCTTTGAATAGAAGAATTCAACTACAGCTGCTGGATAATATACTAGTATGTTCGTCACTATTAAATCCAATACTATGTGCTTTTTGTTGCTATTGGATTTTATTTTCAGTGTTTAATTAAAAAATGTGAAAGTGACACATAATCTAGCTACATTGGGACTGTCGTATAAATTCGAATCAGAACCGCTATGGGCTTAAGACTGTGTACCATCACTGTGGTACTTTTCTGGAAGTTATGTTATAATTAATATTGTGTTTGATGATTTGTAGATCTATTCTTTTTGAGAAAAAGTGATCTTTTCTGTAATGCTTGCAACTGGAAGTGAAAGTCATATAATATATATATTTTGTAGGTGTACTATTAATCAATTCTAATTTTTCAAGTTATCTTATCACTATTTATAAGTTCATGAGAGATTCCAAGAGATAACAACACTCATCCATTAGGTGTCCTTCTTATGTCAGACAAGTTAGTTAATGGACAGACATCACGTGTTAACATACCATTAGAAGTCACACTTCATTCACCCCTATAGAATGAATAGGGGGCGGGTCGTAACAGTATATTATTATTAGACACGGGTCTCGGTAACAAGGTTTTCGGTATCATATTATTTGATGTGAGAGATAAAAAGAGCTGGATTCCTCCAATAGAGGATGGAGTAAAAAATTGTGTGGGATGTCAGAATCAACAATGGTGCTGGGCTTAGGCGCGAAGTGAAAAATGAAGTAGGAAGTAAAGTTAGTCTGAGGGCTTAGCGGACTTTGCTTGGATCAAGCTCTTCCTGTGATGTTGACTGGGAAAGAATAGCTTTGGACTGGTGGAGAGTAGGAGACAGATCATGAGAGATTGCTACTCTATCTGTTCAGGATTCGTAGCAATTATTACATCTGACTTTATAAGAGCAGTTGACGTTGAAGAAACTATTTCGCGCTGAAACTATGAACACTGAAAATGGTCATTGCTAAGACTATGGTCTCATCACTTTATGAACAGAATACTAAACATGCAAGGGCTAAGAGCCCCCAGCAGCTGAGTGCATCTGCTAATAAAAGTTTTAGGGTTGAAGGATTGAAAGGGAATTTAACTTTTTTGATGAATTTGGAAACGTCGCAAAATGTTTTTATTTTGAATATGATTATTATTTTTGATTAATATTATGAATAATTTCACTTTTTAAACCCTTGAGGTTTCTTTATCTTTTAGGTTGTGTTTATATTTATATGGCTATACGTCAGCTTGTGAATTTCGAGGATGAGATATTTGATTTTCCACAGACGCACTCGCTCATTCACTTCAGGGAGTTTACTAGGGATGAGACCCAGTGCAATTAAATTTTTATATCATAAGCCTACTATGCTCCAAATTTCGTGAGAATCGTTAGGGCCGTTTTCGAGATCCTGTGACATACAGACATGAGCAAAGATATAAACAGAAATTGCTCGTTTAAAAGAATAGGATAGTACTTTACTAGAAGTGCACTGTTTACTCGTAGGCTGGTTTATCATACAAATCTGAAAATAGTACGGTAGGCAATTCAAGAATTACGTGAGCAAAAATTCAAATTACTGCTATTGAACACTAAGGAAAGAGTGCTAGAGTAATATTGGCAAAGTAATACCTAGCTATGGGCTTGGCTATGATACAAACATGGATTTTTGAAAATAGTCTATGAAATTCTCACTTGAATATCAAAGCTGTTTAGAGTCAGTTCATCTAAACAGATTGTTATTTGAAAATAATTGCTATTTTCAATTGAGAGTAAAAAAATGCATCTTCTTTAAATTGGTTTTTGAGTAACTTATTAAACCAACATTATTGGGATCCACTACCACGCGATTAACATATTATCATATCTCTGGTAGCTTACAAGTTGTAAGTTAGCTATAAACTGCATGACTATGACTGTAGTGTGTAAAATAGGGTTTTGTATCTTGTTGGAGTAATCTGAAATGTTGATATCCTGTCAATTCGTCAAGCTTGAAACGTTATTGATTCTAGTCAATGTCAATAACATCCTTTCCACATGCAATCAATATAAATACAGGCTTTTATTCATGGTGAGTATTAACTGTGACTGTGAATTGACAAAAAAAATCTTGATGAAAACTGTGATAAAATTGATTCCGAATGATTTAGAATACAGATATTTGATACAGACAAGCATAGCGTTATTATTGAACAATGATTTGATGGGTTGAGAAATTCATAGGACTCTGACAGATCATTCAGAAATTGCATTTGAACAAGCTTTTTGAAATTGTTGTTCCTGGTTATTTTGCTGGAAAGGGTTTGTCCTTTTTCAACCGATTAAAATCTCATATAATTTTTTACATTGTATGCTCCAATTATGTCTGTCATGATGGGAAATATTAAAGTTCCAACGTTGTTTATGTACAATTCAGAAAATTCAATTTCTCTCTATTGAAAACAACGTTTTTAATCAAATTTATAGATTTCAAGCAATGAATGACTGCATATAGTAAAAGAGTGATCATGAACTAGCTTTTTAATAATCATTTTTGATATCTTGTTTCTACTTTAATCTCACCCGTTAAGTTAAGTTTCTTCTCTCAATCACATACCCTTCACATCTAACTCTGAAGAAATTTCAACAACGTTCAAATCTCATCAATTTATTGCGTCTCGTGAATCTCAAGTTTTGATTAAACTCAAGAATGGCAATTAAAAGAGTTTTATAAGTGTTAAAGTCTTTTCAAAGGATCATATTATAGACTATTATATATGAAGGAGGGCTTTGATATGATAATTACTAGGTCTTTGACCTATAATTACTTCAAAGTATAATTATATCATCCTTATTTAAAAAGTATGACAAATTTACGACAGAACTTGAGTGAATGTAATATAATGATTCGAAAAACATAACCCATTTTTCTCATGCCCCCAAGTCATTTATTGGAGAGAGCTCTAAAATAATTAACCCAATTTTACTGGATCATTCTTTTATAATTATAGTGATACGGAAGCACATTATTCAAGATACTTCCAGATTTTTGAAGCCATATAAACATTCCAGAGAGAAGCGAATACTCTTTGCTGATATTTTTTCACTCTCTAGTCAATCTAGACAGCCAATAAAGCTTCAAATTATCTTCTTCTGAAGTAAAATATTTTCACATCAAACATTCATTTTTTCTGAAGAGAGATCTCTCAAATCAAACAATGATTTTCCTCTCAATAAGGTTCCACCCTACAACAAAATCCCTAGAATATGATTATTGGCTCATCTCCAAAGATTGTGAAGTGGATAATATTGCTGAGACTGACGTTTAAAAACCATGAGATTCAATACAAAACAACACTACACCGTTCACCGAAAGTAGCTGGCTACATTGTGAGTAGCTACTCAGAACGTAATTGAGTTACATTTCAGTCAAATAACGCATCCCAGCTACCTCGATTACACGCTATGAAATGGGGAGGCTTTTTGAGCGAAATATTGTGATGAAATAGGGCGTGGGTTTCCTCTCCATTATTATTCCTCACGACAAAGCCATTATCATCCAAATCATTTTGAGAATCAACATCATGATATAATCGTGAACATGATATTATATTACCGTCTCCATTTTATATGGCATCGAACGTGAAATCTTGTTTAGGAGAAGAAAATGTTTCTTTCAATTGACGTTCATTATTGCATGTTTCACTTTCAAGTAGTAGCGCTTGAAATACTGTTTTATATGGAGCTGCTTACTGATTAGGCCTACGTGCTGCACGACAAACGCACACAAAGTCTGTACGCACTATAGTAAATTTTGAGTCACTACTGAAAGATGATGAAGTTGAGATTCATTGGAGTTGAAGTTGAGTGTCATGAACAATGGGTTTTGACAGCTCCTTAAGCACATCCAGATTTGAATTTATTTTCCTTTCTAATAATTAATAATAAAATCCGGATCACCAGAAAGCCAATTTGGGCTGACTGAATGAAAAATCGCTGAGCTCCAGAGTGGTGGAACTTTCCAGTCTCCCCACCAGCCGGCATTTTCATATTAGACTTTCTATTTTTCGAGCTCAGTCGTGTTTGTGCCTCCTAAAGACTCCTAGGCCCAAGACCTGGACCTTTCCCTGGTTTGTCAAGCTGACCAAGGTGGTGGTATAGTTGAAAATCATATTGTATTCATTTATTCAAAATAAAAATCCTAATATTATATTTTCAGGTTCAATTATGTAAAATCTTGATGTTTATCCAATCACTACAATAAATGTGAAGTTTTGAGGAAAATCCACTTTTTCCTTGAATGGATAAAAAAGGGTGAATTATCAAATCAACTTTATTAACATAGAACCAATTAATAAAATAAATAGATAAAGAATAATTCAGCACAATTACTGTTCTCTCTTCAATAATTTAAGTATCATTCTTATTAACAGTTTTTAAATTAATAATTGATGTATCTCTTTTAAATCCTTGTCAGATTTATAATGAAACCTAAGCACCTAAATTTAAAAAATATTTTTCTTTGCAGCTTTACTCTTCCATCTAAGCGAGGCATCTCCAGTCATTTGTAATATTTTCTTCCCGTCTGGGAATTGGTGGAGCCCACAATTTCTAGAATCGAAGCAACTACAAAATTACAAATGATGGAGAGGCATCCCAATAGAAATTAAAATATTTATTTCTTCAAATAATGGTGAAAGCGTCCATTTTTATTCATATATAAAATAAATAATACCATACGCCACACATGCTTAGAAACCTTGAACTAGAGGGACGTTACCTACAATTATTTTGTATTGGTGGATAACCACCTGAAGCCGACGCAGTTGATTGAGAGATAACTGTTATTCTGATTGAACTTGCAGTTTGAATCTTCAGAATAGTGTTTCTTCCACCCTGAATATGAAATCCATTATAAGGAATATAAGGTAAACTGTGGTGGGCTAAGTGATGTAAATGGAAGATGAGCTGGAGGAAAGATCCAGAATCTGTGTATTATTATGCCTTCCTAGGAGATTCATTCCTTCAAATTTCACAAATTGGTCAAAGTTTGTATGAAACACAATTGTCATCTCGTCATATAAGATCGTAATTTAACTAAAATAATATATTTGTAGGTTAATGAATTCTCAATTTACATTCAAGATCTATCAATGAACGTGGTTTTAAATCGAACCATCTTCAAATTACAATTGCACAGAGTCTGGTGAGATGTTGTAATATTTGTACACAATGAAACATTATAGAATGTATAGTAAATAAAATAAATTCGTATGGCTTTTGTTGGTGGGGAGTTCCCTTTCGGGAATGTTCCACCGCCTGAATATATAATTTAAGCCGTCAATGGGCCTTACGACTGTCATACTTCAGCCGGGACCGACAGTTTAACGTGCCCATCCGATAACACGGGAGTGATGTATAGTAATCTACTCTCATTGAACATGATACTAGTATAGAGCATATAGTATATTTTCCTGTGTTAATAATAATTTGATAGTGGAAACTAATCTAAGGATTGGGATGGGTTGAATCACATCAATGAATCTTAATGACTTATATTCTAATAAGAACAAAAATCAAGTTGACTCCAGATAGTAAATGAAGTATGGAATATTATTCTATTTATCTATTTTTATTGTTTCTCTGTCATGTGACCCATGTCAAAGCTATTTATGGAACAACATTTTTACAATAAGGGAATAAGTACATACTTGGATTATGGTAATAATAGTATAAATAGAGTCTATGTGTCAGGATGCATTGAATCCGACATTGTAAATATAATATTATAAATTTACAACAGTCATGTCATCTATAATATAGATATACTGCAAACTCACTGATTGACTCACTCTGATAATGACAAAATCCTTATGATTTATTGGAATCCTCTCTCAAGAATTAAATATCATCCATTACATTCTGCTCACAATACATTACTTACAATACTGAAGCCAGCAGTATTGTTGATGTCATTTACGATAGCTTAGAGGTTGAGACCCGAGCAATCACTTCTGATTTGCATCGATGCCAGATGAGTTGTACCTTTTTAAATCCAGCAGGAGCAGTGCAAAGATGACGAAGGAACAATAATCCTAGCCGTTAGAAGCTTACCGACTGCGTACCTTTGACGTCAAATTGCGTCATATTGAAGTCGCAAGTTCTTTTTTCAAATTGAGAGCCGGCGAATCGAAAAGCTTTAAATAAATTATCCTCTCTTGCCGGCTTAATACTCTTTCTCCTACCCTCTTCACCTTCAAGTGCATCCCCCGCCAGATCTTTCTCATCCGTTTCACTACTCCAACATTGTAATCCGTCGTTGCGTACCGGATGATTTTATCCAGAGAGAATGGGAAGATGGAGGGAGGGATGAGAAATGAGAGAGAGAGAGAGAGTTAGAGGGTGTGAGAGAGCATCCCTCAAGAACCAAAATCCTCTGCAGGAATCACCAGCGATCCTAGATGCGTTGCTTACAGTAAAAAAATCCGACGGGTAAAATTGCTAGTGAATTGCCTCTTGTATTGTTATTTATAAATTATGAAACCGTAAAAAACTGTAGTAGTTGTAGTTTTTTCCTCATAGGAGTATACCTTGTAGCTAAGCTATTTGATGAGAGGAAGAGCAGAGAAAACTGAATTCCTGTACATCATGATAATACTGAAAGTAACTGTCAAGTTGATGTCAATGCATGCGAATTGATGGACTCTCATTTGGATATTTATAAAGGGTCATATTTATATTTAGGAAGGGTCGAAGCCTGAAACTGAATTTTCAATTTTTTGAATAAAATTTAATTGAGAATTGAAGCAGCGGAATGGCATTCAAACTTTTTCTCTTGCCTGAACCATCTTTAGTTAAGGATTAACTGTTCGAAGAAATTCATGTATCCTTCCAAGTTACTCTTCCAATTATTTACTGGGAATAGGCTATCAAACTCAGTGAATTTTGATTTCTCAAAATCTTTGACACAGCCGATGCTCCCACGATCCAATTTTCTTCTCCACCTCTGAACTTCCCCTGAACTTCCTATTCTCTTACTTCATACTTTGTATGATTGGAAACCTTGTTTTTCTCATGTTTTCAATAATCATAAACTTGGATTCAAACTAGCAGCCTGAAACTAGAATTCATACTGTAATCTTCGGAAATAAATTTATTCTATCTTATTCATTCTATAGTTCTCAGAGAGCTCTGAACTTTCAACACATTGGCTAATCATTAACTCAGGTTTTGAGGCTCACAGGCTCTGTAAACTTGCTACTCAGAGAGAAAGAGAGAATTGAAGAGATAGAGATAAAAAAATGGTTTGAGGAAAGAGGAGAGAAGAGAGATATCTGACAGGCTGTGACAGTGACACTTAGACAGGACAGAATGTCAAGTACACTTCATTTCTCACAGTACAGTGAGAAGGAGGGCTACGTTGTACGGTGTAACAGCTTACATTACCCTCTTGTAGCATTGAAAAATGTAAAGCCTCCATCCACTGCACTGCTTCTGCCGCTACATCAACAGATTATATAGTAACTCATCTATTTATACATCAAATCTAGCATTCTCTGACATTCAACAAAGACTAGTACTTGTTGACTTGTTACGCAGACCATGTCATTCAAAGTTTGTTATAGTAACCAAAACTAGGAATATCTAGCAGAAGAAGAACTAACTCTCTATAAAAACGTAACGGTACCCTATCTCATATTGGAGAGAATAGATGAAAACTGACCATCAGGACTGTTGATTACTGAGCACTGGTGTCTTCTTGAGTGATGGAAATTGGAGCTTATCATCGTGCATGAAACATCTATCGATCGGGATGCAGAATTTATAAGTTAGTTAGAGGCCTATCAAATTGTATTGGGCTACTCAGCAAGTGAAATATTGCACATTACTCTGATATTATAATATCATATATATATGATTTATGATTTATTGAATTGAATTATAATAGGAGTAGTGGTGTTTCGAGAGAGCTGCCTATCCAATAGAAATCGAGGGGTGTGGCCTCCCCCTCCACCCCCCCTGCCCTAGTCCGCCATTTTGGGCCCGCCCCCAGCCAATAGGAATCGAGGGGCGTGGCCACGCCCCCACTGTCCGCCATTTTGGCCACGCCCCCAGCCAATAGGAAGCGAGGGGGCTTGGCCAAAATGGCGGCCCCCTTCCCCCCTTCCCTAGTGTCGGCCATTTTGTCCTCCACCAAAGTCCCCGCCCCAACCAATAGGAAGAGGTTCCCCTACCCAGGAAGTGCCCCCGACGGCCATCTTTGTTGTAGCAGGTGTTTGCAACTGACATCTGCCCCAGTTAACACCTGCTTCAAGTGGTGCCAATTAGCATATTAAAAATATCCCCACATTTAAAATCTTTAAAATCTTTAAAATCACAGATATCTAAACTCTCAAACTACACTACTAGCGCTAAACTCTCAAACTACACTACTAGCACTCAAAGTTTGGTGCAAATTAAACTACAATAATATGTTCCTTGTTTTCCTCCACCACAGGAAGAATGAAAAAAATTACATTTCATATTTGTTCGTATGAGATGTCATTTTCCCCACACTATGCTGTAAAAGGAATGGTGGCGCTTTTTTTAATGTGCTTTCCCCATATTGAGAAAACTCTAATTGAATGTTGCTATAATAGGATGTATATAGATAGGCTAATCTATTCTACATACTACTATAGTTATTCATTACAAAGTGTTAATCAACATTAGGCCTATTGCACAACAATATAGTGCATGTTCCTTTTTTCCTCCACCACAGGAAGAATGAAAAAAATTACATTTCATATTTGTTAGTATGAGATGTCATTTTCCCCACACTATGCTGTAAAAGGAATGGTGGCGCTTTTTTTAATGTGCTATCCCCATATTGAGAAAACTCTAATTGAATGTCAAAAATCCAAGATTCATATAATAATCGATCAATTTAACAATGGTTAAAATACTGAGAAACCCCAATAGGTCACCTGATAATATTGACAGATGTGTTCTTTAAATTATTCCCTAACTGTTCATGGAATTAACATACTTTGATAACGAGTACTGTTGTGTTGAATAAACCATTATTGATAAAAGTGACATAGCAAACTAGAACACAACATGATAACAGAAAATTTATGACTACTCATGATTAGAAAGTAGAATATCATGCTAATTAGGAGAAAACGTTTAACAAAAGGTTTGTTAACTTTCTAGTTCAACCTGTGAGTTTCATTGAGGAAAATTATGTTTTTGTAGTGAGTTCAGGATTGTTAATTGGGTAGCCCAGACTAAAAATGATAAATATTTAGAATACTCCTTTAATTTGAGAAGAAGAGAATCATTAATAGAAACTTGATAATAGCTATTTGAAGCTTTTAATATTAAAAGACAGAAAAATAAAACTGTATGAAAATATACTATCCCGATGTTCACATACTGAAACTCCTCTGAATAATACCAAAGAGAACAATAGCATAAGTAGATATCCCATGGTATAGGGAATTTATGTCGCAACATTTACTGTTATCTCAAGCCGATTACTGTCAATTTTACTGTTTTGTTGGGGTGAGAGTGTATGAACGGCACAATTTGAGAGACTACCAGCGTCACACAGATGCATAGGAAAGAAACTATGTGAACTATCGGCTTGAGAAACAGTAAAAGTCGCGACATAAACGCCCTATACCATGGGATATCTACTTATGCTATCGTTTCTCTATGATAATACTATACTAATAGCTAGTTTTGAATAATACTAGGGATTCCATAGTAGGGAGAAATATAGTCTAAATATAAATATGAATCTGAGAACCCTTTTTAAATTATTTCGTCATTACATCTTTCGGCTACTAATGCCAAGTTTTGAAAATGGCGAAAAACAGTAGACGAAATAATTTAAAAAGGTTACTTAGATTATATTTTTATTTATATTCAACCGTAGCGACATTTGGACTGTTGTATAAATTAGAATTGGAACCGTTTTGGGCTTATAAGCCTGTGGTACTTTTCTCTCTCTCATTTCCTCATTCCTCTCTTCTCGTTTCTCTTCTCATCTTGCCATCTTTCTCTTCCACAACTTCTCATTTTTTTTTTCATTTTTCTCCTCTTTAAGTTGTGTAATTCTGAATGATTAAATGAATAAGAAAAACACAATTAGGGAGAAATGCTAGTTTCATTGGAACTCTGAAACCGAACTCATTTATATTATTTTCTATTCTTTTTCTTCCAAGAGATAACATATTCTTCATATTCATAGAAGGAAAATTAGTCAATTGCCTAAGCTTCTTCTTTTGAATTTTGTCGTTTTAATAGTTTACAATTTTGAGTTAGGTCTAAATCTATCTCCAAAACCAGAGCATACCACGTCAATTTTGTAATTCCTAATCAGTTTACAAGCCCGAAAACACAAGTTGGAGCTGGAAAGCACAAAACAATAATCAAATTAAAGAATCATCATCATCATCGTCCTCAATGGCGCGACAACCCTTCAAGGGTCCTGGCCTCCCCAGCCTAAGCCTCCAATCATCTCTATTCCGTGCCAATCGTCTCCATCTCTCAGTCCGGCCGCTCCAGCATCCCGATCCACCACATCTAACCACCTCAGGCGCGGCCTCCCTGGTCGACGTTTCCCTTCTGGCTTTGCCTGTAGGATTTGCTTAATAGGTGAGTTGTCATCTGCCCGGATCACATGTCCGGCCCATCGCAATCTTCCCAGCTTGATAGCCGTAACTATATCCTTGTTTCCATACAAATCATACAGCTCAGCATTATGTCGCTGTCGATAAGCATCTCCTTCCTTAATGGCTCCAAATATCCTTCTCAGGATTTTTCTCTCAAATCTCCTGAGCAGACCCTCATCTTGCCTTGTCATGGTCCAAGTTTCACTACCATAAATGAGCACCGGCACAATGAGTGACTTGTACAGCTTGATTTTCGTTGCTCTGCTGAGAATTTTACTTTTCAGATACTTAGCCATACCAAAGTAGCATCCGTTTGCCAGAATTATTCTCTTTTTTATTTCCGTGCTGGAGTCATTATTCCTGTTGACATGGGAGCCTAAATACCTGAATTCTTGCACTACCTCACAGTTGTGATTCCCGATAGATATGCTGCTTCCTATTTCACGAGTTTGTGCCTCAGATGTGGATGCCACCATGACCTTTGTCTTGCTTGCATTTATTTCAAGGCCCACCCTCCTGGCTGCTGCCTCCAGTTCCAAAAATGATCCTCTCATCTCCGCTGTTGATCTGGCAGCAATGTCAATATCGTCTGCATACCCCAGAATCTGTACCATTCGGTTGAATAAGTTGCCACCTGTTGTTATTTGGGAGTCTCTGACTGCTTTTTCAAGAGCTATATTAAACAGAAGGCATGCCAATGCGTCACCTTGTCTCAGTCCCCGAGCTGTTTCAAACGGTTCTGACATGAGACCACCAACTTTTACCTGGCATAACACTTGACTCATAGTCATTTGGACTAGCCTTACAATCTTTTCAGGGACTTTCATTAATCTTAATGCCTCATAAAGACGATCCCTTATTATGGAATCATATGCCGCCTTGAAATCCACAAACAAGTGGAATGTGTCTATTTGATACTCCCACGTTTTCTCCAGTATCTGTCGTAGGCAGAAAAGTTGATCAATTGTAGACTTCCCCTGTCGAAAACCAGCCTGGTAATCTCCCACTATATTCTCCGCAAATGGCCTCAAGCGCTCAAACAGAACATTTGAAAAAATTTTATATCCAATGTTGAGTAGAGTTATGCCCCTATATTCTCACAGCTCATCAGGTCTCCTTTTTTATGGATAGGGAATATCAACCCCGTGTTCCAGTCATCCGGCATGCATTCTTCCTCCCATACTTTGCATACAATTCTGTGCATATTTTTTAGCAGGTGTTCCCCGCCATACTTGAAGAATTCCCCAGGCAACCCATCCTTTCCAGGTGCTCGGCCATTCTTCAACCTTTTAATTGCACTGCGGACTTCCTCATGTGATGGCGTTGCTTGATGTTCATGGTGACAAGCCACCCTTTGCTGCCGCTCAGTCTGGTCACTTGAGGTTAATCTATTTAAGGCTATTTGAAAATGCTCTTTCCATCTATCCAGAACTCCAGCTTTCTCACTTATTATATTTCCATCCTTATCCTTACAGAGATTTGTTCTAGGTATATATCCTTTCCTTTGCCTGTTGCTTCATAGTAGAATTTTTTTGTCTCATTGCTATTGTTCAAGGCTTCCAGCTGTGATATATTTTGCTCTTCAAATCTCCTTTTTTTCAACCTGTGCACTCTCTTCTCTACCCTACGTAGCTCTCTATAGTGCTCCATGGCTGTCCTTGTCCTTTGACCTTGCTGAAGTCTTCTATATGCCTTATTTTTTTCCTCAGTTACATCCCGACATTCCTGGTCAAACCATTTGCTTGTCTGTGTTCTCCCTTGGAATCCAAGGATTTCTGTTCCAACATTCCTCAGGGTTTCTTGGCACTTACTCCACATTTCTGATATTGTCCCCCCATCTTCAAGCTGTAGTTTTCTCTTATATATTCATGAACTTGGCCAGCAGTTTGCTCATTTTGTAATTCGAAACATCAAATTTCCTTTGCCTTTCATGAGATGCCTTTTTGACATTACACAGCCTAGCTCTAAGGGTTGCACCCACCAAGTAGTGGTCTGAATCCACATTTGCTCCCCTAAGGTTCTGACATTTAGTAAATTCGTCACATGTCTAGCATCCATGAGTACATGATCAATTTGGTTGAATGTCGTATTATCTGCGAGCACCAAGTTGCCTTGTGTATATTTCTGCGCTCAAACATGGTGCTTCCAACAACCATTCTCTGGGATGCAGCAAAGTCAATTAGTCTCACCCCGTTATCATTTGATTCTGAATGGAGGCTGTGTTTTCCTATTTGTCGGTGGTAGCAAGGCTCCCTCCCAATCTTGGCATTCATGTCACCTTTTTTATGGATAGGGAATATCAACCCCGTGTTCCAGTCATCCGGCATGCATTCTTCCTCCCATACTTTGCATACAATTCTGTGCATATTTTTTAGCAGGTGTTCCCGCCATACTTGAAGAATTCCCCAGGCAACCCATCCTTTCCAGGTGCTCGGCCATTCTCAACCTTTTAATTGCACTGCGGACTTCCTCATGTGATGGCGTTGCTTGATGTTCATGGTGACAAGCCACCCTTTGCTGCCGCCCAGTCTGGTCACTTGAGGTTAATCTATTTAAGGCTATTTGAAAATGCTCTTTCCATCTATCCAGAACTCCAGCTTTCTCACTTATTATATTTCCAGCCTTATCCTTACAGAGATTTGTTCTAGGTATATATCCTTTCCTTTGCCTGTTTGCTTCATAGTAGAATTTTTTTGTCTCATTGCTATTGTTAATTTAAAGAATATAGGATAAAATCAACATTTTTCACATGAAAATTGTAGTTTAATCAGTTTTGTCAGTGTTGATTAGGTAAAATTGGAGCTGAAAACCACAAAACAATTCAAGTTTTCAGAATATAGGATAAAAACATAGAATTTCCACATGAAAATTGTAATCAGTTGTCAGTTTTCAATTTGGATAAATTGAAGCTGGAAAAAACACGTATAAATTCAAATTTAAAGAATATAGGATAAAAACAGATTCTCCACATGAAAATTGTAGTTTATAAATCAGTTTTGTCAGTGTTGATTAGGATAAGTTGGAGCTGAAAAACCACAAAACAATTCAAATTTAAAGAATATAGGATAAAAACATACTTTTGTGTAGTTGAGAAGTTGATATGTGGTAATTACTCATATTGAATGAAAAATACTAAGAAATTGTCAAAACTTGTTACACTTGTTTTCTTGGTTCTTATTTTGTACTGAAAGTAAATTTATTATCATGGCGATTATTCTGTTGCTAAAGCCGCCATTTTGTCACACCGTTGAGTGGGGACTGTCTAGCTAGGCCAATGGCAGGCGTTCATGCCCTCGACCAATAGCAGTACTCGCCTACTAGTATAAATTCTGCTGCTCTTGTATTTAGTTTAGTTTATCAGAGATTGACAATGGTGTAATAACCGAACCCGGCCATTCTAATTATCAATAAATCAGTTTTTTTTTTTTTTGACAATTCTTAGTATTTTTCATTCAATATTTCTCAGTATTTTTCATTCAAGATAAAAACGTACATTTTCCACATGATAGTTATTGTACAGAATGATAATAAAATCCAGAATTCAAGGATATAGGATGAAACATACATTTTCAGCTAATTTCAAAGTCAAAGAATATAGGATAAAAACATATACTTGGAACAAAAACTTCGGTATAGTTATTCAGTAGAATTTATTGCCCTTCCAGAGCTCTAGCAGCTTGTTTATCAATAGAAACATAGAATTTAGACGGTGTGAATGAGAATAGTTCAGTAAAAAATGCCCAATTATTCAATGAAATTTAACTTTGAAAATGAAATAGGGTTTGAAAGCATTGAGAATCTCAAAAGATATAATAAACTGAGTTGGCACATGTTTCGGCTTCTATTTGTTAGATATTTATTTGTTGTTTTTTCTTGGGATGACGCATCGCCAAGATGAAAGAGAGAGAGAGAGAGAGAGAGAGAGAGAGAGAGTGAGAGTGAGAGAGAGTATGAGGGAGGAAGTGGAGTAGTGTGAAGTTGGGAAAGAGGAAGAATGATAAGATGAGAAAGAGAAACGAGAAAGAGAGTAGAAAGGCAGAGAGTGAGGGAAGTGAAAGAAAGAGAAGCTGGGGAAGTGAAAGAAAGAAATGATGAGGAAGAGAAACTAGAAAGAGAGGAGAGAGTGAGAAAAACTGAAAAAACATGAATCTGGGGAAAAGAAAGAGATGATGAGAAATATAAACGAGAAGAGAGGGATGAGGAAATGAGAGAGAGGAGAGAAAGGTAGATTGTGAGAGAGTGAGAGAGAGAGAGAGCCTGAGAGAGTGGGAGTGAGAGAGAGTGAGTGAGAGTGAGAGAGATAGAGCATGAGA